>NC_051453.1:23053250-23071186 GCF_001649575.2 Kryptolebias marmoratus | reverse complement strand
TATTTTACAAAGAATTTTTAAAAGTTCAAAACAATAAAGTACCTATTTAATATTAATTACAAATAACTCTTAAGAAGTTAAAAGAAGTACTCTGTGAGAGTTAATATTAAAATCTAACACTGAATTAGTGTTAGTAAGTGTTAAATTAATAACTCCAGCAGATTTGATATTTTACACTTTATAAGAGTTAAGGTACCAACTCTCCAAAAAGAGTTTAACACTTTCTGGTGTGGACCCATATAAACACTTTAAAAGTGTTGAAATCAAATCTGACAGTGTTAATCTGGGCCTCTTGGATTTGCTGTGTAGACTCTCGTTAAAAGTTGTACATGCGCAGTAGCTGCTCTTCAGTACAAGAGATAGGACGGTTCAGGGCGCACCTCTACTGCGCCCAGAGCTGCTGAATGCAGCTGTGTTTACATTTCACCGCCTCCCGTTGCCGGAGCGTGGGACTCCCGCCACGGGCTGACATCACAGCCGTCTGTCATAAAGTTCGCCTGATTGAAAAGTCGAGCTGCAGGTGTGCTTCCTTTTATTCAAAGACAGCAATAAGTTCATTATGTGACTAAGTTACATACAAAAGGTAATAAACAAGTTCATATTTAATAATTAGTTTAAGAAAATTTATGCTAAAATCTCTTAGAATGTTTGGTTTTGAATTCTAATCGGGGTGAGACACCCGATCTTCGTTATATTATTATAAGTTAAGAATTTGTGACGTAGTGAGTGCTCTTACCATAAAACAAGCTTTGACATATTTTCTCCGGTAAAGTTTTGAAAAATAAGGGAGAAAACAGATCTTATAAACGCTGTGTCCTACAGGCTTGTGCCTTGGGAGATCTCCGTCTTTGTAAGTATTGGTGTGTTCAGGAAGCACTTATGCATATGTGCATTTATGTGTACATTATAATGTTGCTTTTGTTGTTTTAATTCATGTAAATACACTGGTCTGATACCTTAGTATATGTTTTGGTCCAAAACATACACTAAGGTATCACATAATAGACATATACCAAAACCTTTGGTATATGTCTATTTTGGATTTATAGCCCCCCCTGGAAAAAACTCCACCAGCCACAACTGGTTTCACATGATCTCATGTCATATCATGAGATGTCCTGCTCATAGTATGTGTTGGGGATCACTCTCAGCTTCTACCACAATAAAATTTAGCTCAATATCTGTAAAACTGACTGAGTTAAATACATTTTGTGTTTTATACTGCTGATTAGCTATAACAGCCATCTTGAATTGGATTGACTCCAGAAATTCATCAGTTGTCAAATTATTATTTTCTAAAGGTTTCACTAAAATATATCCAGTGGTTCATGAAATGTTTTGCTAACACTAAAGAATAACAAATATGGGCAAAAACATCACTTGGCCATCACCTTCAGTGGTGGGTGATTATAGTCCACTCGCTTACCTCCACTGACTTATTCTCTGTATCTGACAAAAAATAACCTCACCTCTAAAATACTAACATCATTTTACTCCCTGTATTTGTGCTCACTGTTACTATAAACAAACACGGTCACTTTTGGCTCAATCAGCTGTGAAAATATGTTCACATGTCCTCAAAACATTGTATCATTTAAATCTAAATTAGCCCCTCTATGTGCAAATTAACCTGTACAGCGTTCCCTCATTAACTTTTACCAACAGGTGGCATCAAATTTGACAGAAAGCTGCACCAAGTGGTTCCAGCTAAACTGTGCTTTTATTAGAGAAGTGAACCAAAATCTTAGTAAATATGTTAAAACCCTGGCCCCACCCTCACCATTTTACTTTACCTTTACTATAGTTTATGTAGCACTAATTAGTCATTTACACAAAAAATGAATGAGATATTATCTGGGTGGTGGTTGAGATGGTCTAACACAGGTCTGCAATTTCTACAGTCAGAAGAGACATTTTTGTCTCTACGCTCCCTTAGGGAAACTATTCGGGCGGAGGGGCACGAGCAATTAGCGGTTACGGGTCATGATGCTATACTTTCGAGGTCTCCACTGGGGGGCCTCCTCGGGGCTTCCAGGGCCTTCCTGGGGCTTGGCTTCCAGGGGCTTCCTGGGGCTTTGCTTCCAGGGGCTTCCTGGGGCTTGGCTTGGGGCTACCAGGGGCTTTCTGGGGCTTGGCTCCCGGGCTTCAAGGGGCTCCGTGGGGCAGGGACCTCTGCCTCCACTGGGGGGCCTCCTCAGGGCTCCCAGGGCCTTCCTGGGGCTTGGCTTCCTAAGGTTTGCTGGAGCTTGGCTCCAGGGCTTTAAGGGGCTCCGTGGGGCAGGGACCTCTGCCTCCACTGGGGGGCCTCCTCTGGGCTTCCAGGGCCTTCCTGGGGCTTGGCTTGGGGCTTCCAGGGGCTTTCTGGGGCTTGGCTCCCGGGCTTTAAGGGGCTTTGTGGTGCAGGGACCTCTGCCTCCACTGGGGGGCCTCCTCTGGGTTTCCAGGGCCTTCCTGGGGCTTGGCTTCCAGGGGCTTCCTAGGGCTTGGCCTGGGGCTTCCAGGGGCTTCCTGGGGCTTGGCTCTCGGGCTTCAAGGGGCTCTGTGGGGCAGGGGCCTCTGCCTCCACTGGGGGGCCTCCTCGGGGCTTCCAGGGCCTTCCTGGGGCTTGGCTTGGGGCTTCCAGGGGCTCCCTGGACTGGGGTCCCCAAAGGCTCTGGGGCCAAAAAAAATTTTTAGTGTAGTACCACTTTCGGCCCATTGGTGGACGCTTGCTTCAGCCTGAGGATTTTGCAGGGGCATCGGTAACACCAGAGGTGCGGTGCCAATTAACGATGTATTGCAAATTACCCAGAAAACTCCCACCTAATGCCCCTTTTTCCCCATCTCACTAAATGCTTTGACCAGAACTGCAGAACCTAACTTAAGAAATCATTAATCATTGATACATTTTATATAAATTTACTACTTTAAAAAACTAGTTTGTTACATTCTGAAAAAAACCTACGATGTTGATATTTATCAGCATGTTAGGATTAAAAAAGACCAAACTCTCATTAAAAGAAAAGTAACACATTTAGTTTCTACATCCCTTGATGAACCTTTTAAACACTTCACTATGCAGGCACATATGAGTCCTTTATATGTGTGAAAAATTTAAAGGTTTCCACTTTGTAACAAATTTGGTTGGTGACATTATGTGTTCCTCAAAAGTCAACATTAAACAAGACATGCAAGCTGCTAGCAACATGGCAGAAATAACTTTGGTGCTAACTGAGCTAAAGATGTTCGATCTGTTTTGACTGTTTAGGCAAGGAGGCGAGTTCGGTCATTGCCCTGGAACAGAGCATGACAGAGGTTAAGTGAGATGTTGTTTCTAATATAGAAAGAAGCAGAGAACCAGATAATGCAAGCCGAGGCCTCAGCTCCTGAGCTCTTGGAGGAGAGTACATCTGGACTCACAGATGCTATGAATCAAATAGCCTTTTTGAAGACTAAAACTGAAGACCTAGAAAGCTGAAGCTAAAGAGAAAACTTCCAATTGTTTAGACAGCTGACTACTGTTAAAATTTCTTCAAGATATACTGGTTGGAATTAAATACCAACATATCTATCACTCTGAAGAGAGTACACTAACTCCAGCACCACCGAAACCTATCAGAAAAGAGCAGCTCTCATCCTTAGGTTTCAAGATTAGGAGCTGGTGTACCATTCCACGAAATGATAGGTCATTACACACGAGGGGAAACAAACTCTTCTTAACCCAAGACTCTCAGCTGAGAGTAATCGATACACATTTTGAATTCAGCACAAAGAGAAAGGCATTCATCAAAAAAGGAATCTTTCATGGATTTCAGTTGAACCCTTGCAAGATGAGAGTTCTACACAAATGAAAGATTTACCTGCTCTCCTTACCTAAATAAGCAAAGGATTTTTATCAGGGGCATACCTGAATAAGAAAGAGAGTGGTTAAAATGATGACTTATTTACTCATGATTGCTATGTGCCACAATTTATGTGTTCATAACATTCAAATACGCCTTGGTGGCTATTTTGATTTAACTTTTAAAACAATATGGGCTTAATCTTAAATATATAACATGTAATAAAGTGCAGGGTTGTTGGACTGGATATTCAAGAGGACATACATGAAGCTGAATGAGAAACCCCAAAACAATCAATTAATACTTGAATAAAATGACTACAGTTCAAATGGCTGATGAGAAGCTATCCCAGTCATGCTAATTCGCCGCATCCCTGACATTCCAGACACCTGGACTAAATGCTTAGAAGAAAGAGCAACACATACTCTGAGCGAGACAGTAACATGATGTGCAATTTCATGAGATTGCACATCATGTTATTTTCCAGATTTGACCTAAATGGCTACAACTCTGTTATTTTTCATTTTAAGGAATGATTATTTACATAAATGTGTGTTTAAACACTAAATACAAGTGAGGTGAAAGTGCATCAGGCTTTGTGTTACTGGGATAGTTCATCTTAGCGCAGTGAGTGGGTTTCTTGACCATGGCGTCTTTGATTTTTTTGGGGGGCAGCATGTCTCTGTTGTACTCCAAAAAACCAGATTCCACCTTCTTGTTGTCCATCTTTACCTTGTATGTCTGATCTAGGTTTAGAATCAGCTTGTGTCAGCTCGTCATCCAAGATGGAATCACAAGGTTATAAAAGCAGGTTAAAATCTTGGATCTCACAAAATTCCAGATGTATCAACAGGTTTGGACAGAGGTATTTTGCACTTGTATCTTTCCTGATGAGGTGGTTCTGGCGCTTGTAGTGGAAAATCACATGAACCTTTTTGATGCTCTATCCACAAATGCCAGGCCCTGGTGACACGTCATGACACGTATGTGAAGTAAGGGTGGAGATAAAATCTACTTTTACATTCATCACATGACAGACAAGGACATTTCTGAATCAATTTTCAAATGTCAATGGTTGTCTGTCATTAATCTGTGCTGCCATTTTAAGAGAGCCAGCAGAGCAGTTGTTTTGAGGGGCTTTTTGTCCTAGTAGAGTTACCATAGTTTCCTGTAGTAAAACATGTTGCAATAAAGTTTTGTGTTGTCATATCTTTTCTTTGCTAAATCCAGAAGATAATCTGTCTGTCAATACTAGTAAAAGTTACCAGAACATGAGGACCTTTTGTATTGACTCTAAAATGTTTGATTTCATATCAATTTCCAGTGATAAGCATGATGGTAATCATGTTAGCTTTTTATGGCATTTTCAGGGTTAAGTAACCTTTTATGCTAATTGTTAGTCACACAGACATGTTACATTGATAGACCAAGTATCCCCACCTTTTCTTCTCAGCCATGTTGTATTTATGGTACCAGAGTCTGTACACTCACTATGCGTCCCACCTACTGTCCTATGCATGAGCTTTTTTTTTTTTTGACCATGAAATATCTACTTACAGATAAACATGTTAGAAAAATTAATATTTGAACATACAGCAACAAGGTAAGAACTGTGTGAATTAAGAGTCAACACCTGAAAACATTATCTGAGGTGTAGTTTTAATTTTACCAGCATTGTTATCCTTTTTGTTTACAGGGAGGAGGCAGGACTTAAAACTGATAGTGGAACAAGCTTGTAGGAAAGGTTGGTCCCATTCTGGTTTTTGCCTTTTGGTCAATGTTAGAAGTCTGTTTATAAACAGTTTTTGGTCAGCAGCCTGTGATTAAAAGGATTGTTTGACAGATGTTGTTGTGAACTCTTTAATTGGCATGAAAATATGTAAACCAATGTTTATTTATGTTAAAAAACATCAATATTAGGTAAAATTGTATCTGTGTTTGTATTTCAGTTTCACTGTCACAGCTCCATCTGTTCCTGCCACGCCTCTTGCCTCTAGTCATGCCACAGTCAACTAACTTTCCACTCTCCCAGTTTCAAGCCACACCCCGGTTTCCATGCCCACGCCATTACCATCATCTGCTTCACCTGTTCAGCCCTGCATAAATACTCACAGCTCCCAGACACTCACCGCCAGATTATTGAAAGCCTCACAGCCAGTAGATGTCCAGCATTCGTTCCATGTCCATGCCTGATCTCGACCCTTGCCTGTCCCACGACCCACGTCTCTCGCCTGCCCCTTTTTGGATACTGCTTCGGACTCGGATTTCTGGTTACCGATCTCGCTTCACCATTCTGGATCTCGCCCTTTGGATTTTCCCTTATTGGATTTGGCTTCTGCTCTCTGACCCACCGGTAACGATCATCTGCCTGGACCTGGACTTTCCCTCTCGCCTCAGCCCCTTTCAGACAAGCCTGTCTGCACCTAGCTATCAAGCTAAGGAGGACTTACCAATTCCGGTCCCGATCCAAGACGGTCACGTGAGTGCGCTGATCAAAGACTCTGGTCCTGCTCCTAGTCTGTTCATAATAAAATCCTTAAAACTTTGTCTTTGTGTTGCGAGTCTGAATCCTGCCAAGTCCTGCCTTGTCATTCACTGTATTTTGGATAAATATAATATATAAATATCATAAGCTTACCAGCTGCCTTTTACTCACAAACTTGATCATCACAGATAATTAAGATGCATTGATATTCATTTCATAATCGCACTGCAACCTTTTGAATCCAAATCAAATTGTGAGGTGGCTAAAGATTCCCACCCAAAATGTGAAGCAGGTGTGTGTAAATAAAAATATCCTTTCACAGTTTCTATCCTCTGTAGGCAGGCTAAAAGATGCTCAATTCAGCTGCTTCTGTCTGGGACCTCATTCTTTCAGTCATGATCCATACCTTATTACCACAGGTGAGGTTTGGAACATAGACAGATCAGTAAATTAAGAGATTAGCCTTTCAACTCAGCTCTTTCTTCATTGCAACACCATTATTACTACACATCAGGTCCCAAACTGTCAATTTATCTCCAGTTCCATTGTACTATCACTCATGAACAATACTCCCAGATACTTGAATTCCTCCTGTTGAGGCAGAGACTCATCCCTGACCCAGAGGGAGCATTCCATTTTTTTCTTATTGAGAACCATGGCCTAGGTCCAGGACTTAAAGTAGCTGACTCTCATCCCAGCTGCTTCACACTCTGTTGTGAACTGCCTTAGTGAACGCTGAAGACACTAAAAGAACCACATCATCTGCAAAAAGCAGAACCCTGAGGTTCCGAAACCAGGCACCCTGCACTTCAGGACTCTGCCTCGAGACCCTGTCCATGAACACCACAAACTGGATCAGAGGCAAAGGACAGTTCTGGCAGAGTCTATCCCAGGGATGTCAAACACCATTCCTTGGGGCCCGCTGTCCTGCATGTTTTAGATGTGTTCTTGCTGTAAAACACCTGGTTTAAATGGATGACTTGTTGCCATGCTCCTGGAGAGGAGGTAATTAAACCATTTGAATCAGGTGTATTGGAGCAGAAAAACCTAAAACTTCCAGGACAGCGGCCCTTGAGGCCTGGATTTTGACACCTCTGGTCTATCCCTTTCTGAGAATGAGTGCAACTTTGTGCTGAGGATGCAGACACAGCTCTTGTTTTGTTATAAAGGGATTGAATAGCTTTTAACCCTCTCAGGCTCAAATTAAGTTTTAGTAACAGGAAAATCAGATATGTTGTTGCAACGCCTGCCTTGAGAGGGTTAAAAGAGACTTCCACACTCCATAATCCTGCAGCAGCCCCAGAGAATGCCTCGGCATACATGATCAAAAGTCTTCTCCATATTCACAAAACTCATAAATCATACTCCCATGACCCTCTTAGCAACCTTGCAAGGCTGTAGATCTGGTCCACTGGTCTACAACCAGAATGAAAGCCACACTGCTCCTCCTCATTCCCGAGGCTTTTATTGTGAAAGCGTTACGTTATTGACGCTCAGACGCTTGTCTGGAGGCAGAGGTCCGCTCCTTATTGATTCACCGGCGCATGACCTGACAAAAAATAATCACAATCGAGGAGGAATAACTTTAATTGTATGTTTAAATGGTGGGGACGACGTTTGCTGGCGGTATGAACTGTCAGTGTGACACGGATCTAATTCATTGTGTCATTATTAAAAGTTAACAATATCAATGTGTTGTAAAAAAAATAGTTAATATCATCTTAGATTTCATCATATTCCAGAGATTAGTTTACTATATTTGTTGATTTAATAAGGTAAGTTGATCTGACATCAAAATGATCCTACTATGATTGTACCCGCCATTTGCGCCGCCTAACGCGCTGTTCCAAAACGGGCGGTAGGTCCACCTCCTCGCACGCCGGCGATTATATGGGGCGGAACCAGTGACTCGGCGACTGCGGCTACCGCGGTTCGGGCAACATGGTTGTCGTTGTGGGATTTATTGTTGAGGGATTTTAGAAGCCGTCGGAAAAATGGCGGACAGGTGAGTCTGAAAACACAGGTGATGTTTTCGTTCCACGTCGCTGATCTGTAGGACGGTCGGTACGAGCCTGTAGGAAGCGGCACGAGCCCAGGCTGTCGGTGGTGTTCGGTGTCCGTGCTCAGTAGCTAGTATGTCACTTATCCCTGTCTGTAAGGCTTTTCTCCCAGAAGACAACATTTATAACATATCTATATACATATGATCTGTGTTTTGGGCCGCCAGTGGAACCTGCTGCTTGGTTCGGTTCTGGTTCTGACGGGAACATCATTATGGCAGCTGTTCGGCTGCTGCTGGGGGTGGGGGTGATGATGCCGCTGCACCTGTCGGTCTGATCGCGGTTTCCTGCAGCTAAAACCTGCTGTTCCTACTGGATGGATCTGGATCCGAACCCGGTCCAGTTCGTGTTGAGGTTCGGCAGGTCAGATTCATCTAATCCTCTCTCTCCCTCCTTCCCCTCCTGCAACCGGAGGGCGGCGCCTCCCATGAAGAGAAGCTGGAAAGGAACAATCCTGTTTCCACTCCAAGGCTGGTTGTCGCCCGCCGCCGAAGGGCCGTGTCTCTGTGTGTGTCTGCCTGTCTGTTAGCAAAATATTTCAACAACCAGTCGATGGATTTTAATGAAATTCTTAGAAACTGGATTAACTGGATGTACAGCTACAACTCATTAACTTTAGGAGTCACCCCAATCAAAGATGGCCACCACAGCCAACTGACCTTAGGAAGCTAAATGTCTATAACTCAAACAGTTTTACATATATTTAGCTAAAATTTGGTGTGGTAGTAGCTGAGAGTTATCCACAATACATACTCTGAGCATTACCAGATCCAGATCTTGTAAGTTATCACACTATCACATGATATTGTGCATCAATTTCAAGGTTTCACAGCTACAACTCTTTCATTTCTCAACATAGCATGATATTAGTTTAAAATGCTGGCACAAAAGGCCAACAATTTTAATTTTAATACTTCTGAAGCTGTGAAAATTCTGAGTGTGTGTGAGGTTAACATTAGGTGTCATTCTGACTGCAAACAGATTTTCACACTTATAAAACTTAAATTATAGTCCTTCAGGAAATCCAGTCATTTTTGGGTTGAGGCAAATCGTCTGCATTTAAGTAAAGATTTTCTACTCTGACTGACCACACAAAACACGTGTGGGGGAGCAGCCGGGGTCAAATCGCTAACCTTCCGGTTTGCAGAGGACTCGGTCCCCTCTGAGTATAGAGTGACCAGGTGTCCCTTCTGTCCCACAAACTAAGTTAATGTCCTGTGTTTTGATTGGTTGAAAGCAGCTTACTGATCCTTGGCTTTTATACAGTAACAGAAGACGGCAGGGAAGACTTTCATTTTAGTGGCGGTGTTTGATTGGTGTTAATCGAACAACCACCCCTGTCACCTGCCCATAGCTCCACCCAGCAGGGTATATTAAGAAAAACTTTGTATGTTTCTGGTGACTATCATAAAAAACAAACAAACAAACAAAAAAACAAAGAGGAGAAAATGGTTCTAGTATTTTGCTGTCAGTGACTGGTTTTGGTTTGCATTAACTTTTGTTTGGGCGGCAGTGGCTCAGGAGGTGGGGGTTTGTCCTGTAACCTGAGGGTTGCTGGTTTGAACCCCTGCTCTGTCAGTTTGAGCCGTTGTGTCCTTGGGCAAGACACTTGCCTTGCCTACTGGTGGTGGTCAGAGGGTTAGGTGGTGCTGGTGTAATGGCAGCCTCACTCCTGTCAGCCCGCCCCAGGGCAGCTGTGGCTTCAGTGTAGTTTACCACCATCAGTCTATTAATGTGTGAATGAATGGGTGAATGTCTGTAGTGTGAAGCACTTTGGGGTCCTTGGACTAGATAAAGCGCTAGACAAGTGCAGGCCATTTACCATTTGTTTTTATGTAAAATCTGTTTGCGTGTGATTTCAAATGAAGTGCAATTTTTGGATTAAAACATATAAAGTGAATGGTAAATGCTATTTTGGTTCAGAATGTGGTTCTGCTTGAAAATCTTTATTATCATCGAGTAACCTGCCTTGGGTTCAGGTACTGTAATGTGGTTTATCTAAAGTACAGGAGCATAAAAACACACAGTGAAATTCTGTTTAATGACTTGTTTAATGGTTTTTGAAACTTTTATACTATTGAAAATATTTAACTTTGCTTTAAAATACAATTTCACAATGAAATTCAGATCTTCAGCTTGCACTATTTTTGTCTTCTTAGGCAACCTTTAGCTTTAGCTACTCATTTTTTTGGCTGCTGTTTTTAGCTACTTTATAATTCTTCATGTGGCCAGCAGAATTAATGCAATTTATTAATTATTTTGAAAAGAATCAAAATTAGTATCTTTCCACACTTTTTATATCTATTTCAATCTTTCTCCATTTAGCATTTGTATGCAAGATCAAAAGTCTGATTCTGGATTTTATTTGGAGCAGGAAACCACCCAGGCTGTTATCAAGTCTTACAGAGGCCCAAAGGTCGTGGTGGAATGGTATTACCTAACCTCTTGTAATATTACTGGGCCACTAATATAAGAAATCTGTATTACTGGGTTCAGTACAAGGAGAATGAATTCCCCCATCATGGGTGGTTATGGAAGCAAATTCTGCTCATCCAGTAGTGAAGTGAAGTGAAATTTATTTATATAGCATTTTTCCACAACAAGGCGACCCAAAGTGCTTTACAACACAGAAACAACAATCAGGTACATAATCAAATACAGATAAAAACATCATATCAAACATAAAAACATCATAATCAAATATAGAGATACAGAAGTAAAAACATCAATCATGTGTAATCTAAATGAAATATAAGATAATGTAAATAAAATCATGAAACTAAATATATCTAAACATGAGCTAAGACAGTCAAAATAGTAGCTAAGATAATAAATCATGATAAAGTTAAAGCTGAACTAAACAACAATTAGGAATCTAACAGTCTAACAATATCTAAAATATGAGCTAAGTTAAACTAAACTAAATGTACAGGAAGGCTAGATAAGCTAACATAAACTGAAACATGATAATGCTAAACTAAAGGTACAACATGTCTAACTAATAGTACCAAAGGCCTGCTAAGCAGCCAACATAAAAAATGCTAGGATAAACATGATAATGCTGAACTAAAGGTACAACATGTCTAACTAATAGTACCAAAAAGGCCCGCTAAACAGCCAACATAAGAATTACTCAGATAACTAGACTAAGGTGCGTGTTGTGAGTGTGTGTGTTTGTAGAGAACTCCATTAATCACGTCACAGAGGCCATTGTCTTTGATAATGATGGAATGTTATCAGCCAGCCCAGAGCAGATCCACATATGTCCTTAAGCAAGGGAGGAGGCAGAGCATCTTGTTTACATAAAATCCGGGAAGAAATTGAAGATAGCTAGCCAAGGCCAGCGAAGGAAGCCAGATTCACATAACAATATTTGTTTTGGGTCAGGCCGACATTATGTTTTCCGTCTGCCTTGAAAGTCTTGCTGATACTTCTCAATGGCGAATCCAACCAGCCAAATTCCAGATCCATTCTGCCTGATTCGAGCGAGGAACTTTCTCCAAGATGTAACCCATATCATTCCTGGGTCCCGGAACTGCAATTTAGTCTGCGGCCCTGTAAAAGGATCGCATCCAACTTGCTATTCAGCTCCCGTAACAACATAGTCTGAAGTCTGAGTGTTGACGTTGGCGATAAGTCATGTAACTGTCTAATCCAAACAGCAGAAATATTGTTATCAAAAACCCAAATATGTAAAGATCTTCCACGTCTTCCACTGACAAAATCGATAGACAAACAATATTCCATTTCCTCCAGGAATCCATTGTGTATCCAGCGAATGATGTCCCATCTGGGCAGGCGGGCTCTCCCTTGCCCGGTCTTACCGTCTAGAAAATTTGGTCAATTGCGTTGAGAGACCAGCTGACCAGATCCATAGTTTATAAATTTTGAAGAATATGCAAAAGAGAGGCTCCGAAAAGAGAGCAGGGCAGAGAGGCAGGCAAAGAGGCAGAGGGGGGTGGGTGAGTGGTTCAGTAGCATTGAAAGCCTTCTTATACTCACATCTTCACTCTTTTTCTTCTAGTTACACTAAGAATGTGACAAACACACTCTGTTGGAGCACTACAAGCTGGGAATCATATGTTTTCTCCATCTTTATTGGATAACACTTTCTCTGGTTAGCTTAGATGTAAAAACCTGTAGAGATTTGTGTGTTGATTCTATCTTTTCCTCTTTTCAGCAGCTATTAAATAAATTCTCTCTCTCTCTAAAGAACATTTTTGCCTTCAAGCTTGACATTATGTCCATAGATCATCCTCACAACTTTTGACCCTTCCTAACCATCCATCCATTATCTGCCACTTGTTCTGGAATCAGGCTGCGGGGGCAGCAGCCTAAGCTAACCCCTCTGATTTTGAAGTGTTTCTGCAACCTCTCCCCACACTGAGAGGGGTGATTTCTTCCATATTTTAAAATATATTTAACTTTTCAAATCCTTTCACTCTGTCTCCCATACAGTTTTTAACAGACTTAGGACTGCTGATTTCAGATGATGTTTGGGGGGAGGTTTTAAAGAGGGTACAGTTTTATGCAATGTCAGATCCTATATGGCGCTCACTATACTAAAGCCAGACTTACAAAAATATTTGACACCAAGTCCCCTCTGTGTGAACAATGCCAACAGACAACAGCAAATTACTCACACATGTTTTGGAACTGTCCCTCCATGAAGAAGTTCTGGGTTTGAAAATTCTCTTACATTATCTAATGTAACAGGAGAGGATATCACTCCTACTGATTTAACTGCTTTGTTCAGGGTGCGGTCCACTCTACGTACTTTCTCTACTGCACAAAAGGAAATTCACAACTCTGCTGGCCAGGAGGCTAATACTGCTAAATAGATGATGAGCCCAGACCCAAAGTTTGATGGACCAGTACCATTGAATATGCCAAATGCTCATACCTTTTTTTTTTGGCAAGGAGTCCATCCCTAGAGATGTAGAATTGTAGAATTGGTATCCTTCCTTGTTTAAGCATATGGTTTCTAACCCTACCCCTAATTCACCACTTTCTAAAATACAGACTCATATTACATGTATGGATAGTTGTCAGGGGCTTAATATCATGGTAAAGACAAAAAGAAAGGATTCATAAGGTGGGAGACTTCTCCTCCACATGAGCTAGACAATTTTAGGATACAACTAATACTTTTTCTGCTTTGCGTGAATGTGGCTCACTATATACTTTAGCCAGGGTTTGTATCAGAAAAACTACCTTAACATTAAGAAAAGACAACTCTATGCAAAAATTATTTCCCAGTATAATATCTGATTGTTTCTGCTATAAAACATGAAAACTATGTTTTATTTTTGTGTTATTTTCTATAATAAGCCCACAATTTAAAAAAAATGTATTAATGGTGTACCCGGTGAATTCTAGTTTAGGGTATGTCTGAAAGTCCACAGAAATCCTAAAGAGTTCTGAAGTCCTAAAAGCTACAACTAATTTTAGATGAAGTATAGACACTGTCATATTTATTAAGGGAGGAACTAGTATCTAAAGAGTTGTCATTAGCTGATCTCAGTGCGAAATAATTTTTTCAATAAAAGAAGTTGAATCTGTCATGAATTCAAGTATTTTTTAGTTTGTTTTGGCTTTGGTTCTTGGATTATGTTTTCTTTTCATTTTATTTTGTTATTTATTTATTTTGTTTCTCGTATCTTTGTTTCCTGTCATCATTCACTTCTCTTCTGTTTATCTCTTGTCTTTCTACCACGCCCATCTTCACCTGTTCCTAATTGTAATCACTCACCTGTGCTCACTTCCCCTGATTACCCCTGTCTTTAAAACCTGGTCACCTTCTCCACTTCCTCACCGGTTCATTCATTCTGTTTGCTTGTTGCTTGTTGCGTTGTCTGGTTGTCCTTCTCGTGTTGCAAGTCTCTCATTGTTATCATTCCTTGTCTTGCCTGCTTTGCCTTGCCTCGTCTCGCCTCGCCTCGCCTTTTTGTATTGATTTGGATTTTTGTTATGTTTAGTTTTTTGTTTTCTTGTTTAGAAATAAATTTTTGTTTTTTAATAATGAGTCTGTGCTCTGGGTTCATTTCATTCGCCACCGTTCCTGACACAATCTGCTTATATTTAAAATATTGCAGAAAATCAGCTCAATGACTTATTCCTATTTTGATTGAAGAACTACAGCATTTGACCGCAGAACTTTATTTGATATTTTATTGAAAGTATATGTCAGACTACTATGATGATTAAATGGTACATGTCTGAATCAGCATATATCTTATGACTTAGGCATTTGTCAGGAGGATTTGTTGGCGAAAAACTCACAATACCTTTTCTATACGGACTAAATTTCTTTTTCACTGTTAAATATATTATTAATAAGCTATTTTCTGACATCACCAAAACACATCAGACTATCGATGTGTGATTTATACTGATTAGCACAAACACTGCCAAACAAACACTACAAACACTTCTCAAAGCTTTAACACATGGTATGCTGTACATTTTACTCACAAAGAGAGATAGATCTTTATGGGCATCTTTGCTGCTTGAGAGATGTTTTAATGCACTTGACTTGTCTTTGTCTGCAAGAGCACTCACAATATCGCAGCCTGTGTATGCATTCATATCAGGAAGAGCCGTGCAGACTTCTCTACTAGCTGTTGCTGTGATTCTCCCAATATCAACAAATCTCACATGGCCTTTGCTTCTAGACCTTTGTAACAGTTTAGCTCCAATCACATTACAGTTTGCCAAATATAGAATGAACACATCTGAATCTTCTGAAACAATGACAATTTCTTCAAAGCCCTCTCTAACAGCACGGGCAGCATGGAGGAGCAAATGTCCATCTGCCTCTTCCTGCTCACATTTAAGTTCTGGCATCCCTTCACTGCCTTCTTGTGTGATCTTCTTCACTGCCTTCTTGTGTGATCTTGTAGCATCTATTCTTGAGCTTCTGCCTTCTTCCATTCATTTACAATGAATGTTATGAGACTGGTTTTGTTGTTCACCTGGCTCAAATATTAAATTAAAAATAAAAATAAGCATTTGTCATACATACATACATACATACATACATACATACATACATACATACATACATACATACATACATACATACATACATACATACATACATACCATTGATGTTAAATAACTCTGAATTTCTTAACCTTGAGGTAAGAGTATGCACGAGTGCAATACAAAGCCATCATCAATGGAGTTACCTAAATTCACCATGGCAACCACAGGAAAAAAACAGAATTGGGCGGTTTCTCAATACTATGTTCACTCTCCCTTGGGTTACTGTTCCATCCATTTTTTGAGTATGTTGTACAAGTCATCGTTAATGTTTTGGGAATGATATCTGAAGCATATTGTTTTGCAAATTTATGAATGACAAAGCTCATGGCTTCATAGAAGATATAACTCAGACAAACCTGCCTGTGTGTTTTTTATAGATCAACAGAAACCAGAGTGTTTGTGGCTGTGAAGAGATTTCCAGATCACCAGAGAACACAGAGTGCAGTAATTAGTGCTGAAGGGAACTCTGGTGACAGATTGAATGGCAGCATGGTAAAGGATGTCCAGTTTATAGAAGAGGGTTTTGGATGTAGTTCTGTAGAGAATTTTGTTGTAGTTCAACATTGGAAGGACCGTCATTTTTACCAAAAAATGCTTAACAGAGTAAGTTAATGAAGAGTTGTTTGGAAAGTTATTGTGGTGAGTGGAGTGTTAATATGAGTTTCAAACAAAAGTGAGCAGTCAAGCCAAATCCTGAGATATTTGTAACTGCTGACAAATTGAATCTCTGAACCATCCAAAGACAGGATTTTCTGAGGGCAGCCAGTTTAAGGGAGATTCTTATTAAAAACCATGTCCTTTGTTTTAAATGTGTTCAATTTTAAATGAAGATCAGAGAAGGCTGTTCAATGTTATTAAAACTAATTTGCAGTGTGGAGAGTGCAGAGTTAGGAAAGGAGCTAGAAGTGTAGATAATAGTATTATCAGCATACAGATGAATATGAGAGTTGTTTACAGCATGGGTTACATTGCTGATATAAATCAGTGTTTCCCATCCTTTTTTGACTTGTGTACCTCCTGAGCCATTTTTTCATACCACAAGTACCCCCTAATCAAATGTGTTGGTTCTCCAAAAGTAGACCATACAACTGAGTATTAAATGAAAATCATTTTATTAAATCTCCCTAACTTGAACATTTAATTCTCAGGCATTTTATTCTTTTCATTTCAAATTAAACATAAATTTAAATATGTTGCTATGAAAGCAAATAAGCAATCTAAATAAAAAAAATACTAAATAAAAAAAAAAGTCAATTAACCTCCCTACCAAAAACTGGAGCTCTTTTGAATAACTCATCTTTAATATAAATATTTAAATTTAGAAAATCAGGAACAAAACACAGAAAAAAATAACTATATCAGTTTTACTTTGTTTTTATTATTCAACTTAGCTTAAATGAGACTCCTGATCTTGCTGTTCAGTTGTGGCTGTTCTCCACATGAACTCTGCTTGGTTTTGATGTATGTCAAAGCTGAGAAGGTCACCTCACACATATAGGTAGAACCAAAAGTTAAAACTTCAAACAGTGCATGTTTTCCCAGTTCATGATATTCCTTCTCCACATCACACCAAAACTCAGCAAATGCCATTTTCAGCCCACGGCCAGACGATAAATCCATCAGTTGCTCCTGCAGCCTTGCATGAAGGTTGCTGCTGCTCTCATTCACAATGAATGGGTCCCTCACCCAATCCAGTCTTTCTAAATTTTCTTCAATGTCCTGAAAATACTGGCTAAAATCAGTGCTGAGTTTGGACAGGTGTGCTTTCACCAGTTTGACCTCTGGACCCCGGGCAACATCAGTGGTGGCAAGACAAGTAGTGGGAAACAGCTCCCATGTCCCTCATCACATTTCCTCCCGAATAGTTTGACCTCTTAGTGAATCTTTCACTTTGACATGCATTTTCAAGATGTGTGCCTCCTTTCCCTGAAGTGATTGGTTCAGCTCGTTAAGTTTGGTAGGCACATCAGCAAGATATGCCAGGCGTTCCACCCACTTGGCATCCTCAAACACCACAGCAAGAGGATGCAGATTCTCCTTCATCAACATAAAAACTTCAATGTGAAGTTTATAAAGTCCCAGTAGCATTTTTCCCATGTGACAGCCAGTGCACGTCTGTGTGGAGCAGTAGCTGTTTGTGATCTGCACTGTTCTCATGACGCAGAGTTTCAAACAGTCTGTGACTCAATGGCTGGGATTGGATGAAGTTTATCATCTTCACAGCATCCTCCATAGCAGCACTTAAATCAGGACAAACCCTCTTACTAGCCAGTGATTTTGCGATGAATAATACAATGAATTTATTTAATACCGTGGTTTACCTTTCTTATGTGTCCAAACAGTCCCTTCACATTTGCTGTCATTGCAGCCTGTCATAACTCGGGAGGTACTGTCCAGAAGAGCGAAACCAAGACCAAAACACGGAGACGGAAGTAAAGGTAAGTGAATTTATTTACAGGGTGAGACTATATACAGTGGGCGGTGTCCGGAGTGGTCTGCAAGAGAAGGAGAGCTAGGTGAGTC
>NC_051453.1:23032685-23038870 GCF_001649575.2 Kryptolebias marmoratus | reverse complement strand
AGGACACAGGCAACAACAAAGAACGTGGTTAACACTAGGAGCTAGAGTTCAGGTTAGACGCTGAGGCGGAGAATCTAACCCAGTAGGTTCGATGCTCCAGCGAAGGTCTGATCACCGCCTGCTGCTTAAATCCTGGCTGGTCTCATCAGTGGTATGAGGAACACCTGTGGAACAATGATTTGGGGCGTCGCCCAGAGGGCGGAACCAAAACCTAGATCCTCACACAGCCATGCCATCAGTACAGATGTAGCTGCAGGTTTTCCACTGCAGATCATGTTCTTTGAAATAGCTGAAACATTTCTTCTCCGCATGTCTTTCCTGTTAGCCTTTTACAAAATAAAATTTGCTCATTTATGTGCGACACATCTTTGTAACGAACAAAGGCCAGGAGCTGAGCTTTAAGACTTACATCTGTCATTTCATCCAGCTGCAAAGCGAACTGAACTGTTTTATTTTGTTCACCACTTGTCCAGTAATATTAAGCAACATATCATTTATCCGATGAGACAGTGTTATTCGACAGGGAAACTTTTTTTAGTATGTCATCTGCTTTCTTGTCCATCATAATTTCAGCCATAACAGTCGCTGCATGGATAATGAGCTCTTCAACAACTGAGTGAGACTTTTTTTATTTAGCTACAAGCAGAAATACAGCATATGATGCCTCCAGTGCTTTGCTTGATACAGACGTTACTTTCATTATTACAGTCTGACCTGACCTAAATTCTGACATCTTTCGTTTGAAAAAAGTCTCTGTTTTACTGATACTTCCAGAGTGTTTGGTGCTCTGGTGTTGCTGTAAATGGTCTGGCTTCATTAAGCTATTTGCCAGGATTTCCCCGCAAAAGAAGCACTGAGGCTGCAGCGGGTCTGCAAATGTAGAAGTGAATCCATAAAAAATGTTTTTCACTGTACTGCCTAGATTTAGGTTTGACCTCTTTCTTGTGTTTCTTGGACTCCACTGAACCCTCTCCTTAATCCAGAGCAATGGGAAGTTTCAGCCTTTTATCCATATATGACTGCAGGTGTTTTGGCACGTTCTTGCCTTGTGACTGTTGTCTGTGCCCGTGTCTTCTCACTCATGCCCTCTCTCGGTAGCAGACTGCAGTGCAGGTGCACAGCCCTGCTCTAGTCTGTCTCACATGTAGTTGTTGTTTATGCCTTTTTTGCTCTTTTAGTTGATAAAAGCTGGACTTATTATTCATTTGGGTATTCATTAAACATAATACATCCCAGCCTTATTTTTTTATTTTTTACCAGGGCACAGCAAATGCTGTCGAATGACTAATAATAAATAAAATATTAAATGTTTCCGCATACTCCCTGTAATGTCCTCACATACCACTAGGGGTACGAGTACCCCCGGTTGGGAATCACTGATACAAATAATAAATGGAGTTCAGACAAAGTATGGAGCCTTGGGGAACATCTTTACGAATGGGTAGCATGTCTGAGATGACCCTCCACCCTCACTGATTGTGTGTGCATGAAACAGTAGCTATTGAACCAAGGTACACAGCTCTCTGACAGGCCGACTTCTTTTAAGCTTCCCAGCAAGATGCAATGAACTACAGAATCAAAGAATTTTGCTAAGTCAACAACTGCACAATACTCATTGTTATCAGTGGCACAGACTGACAAGGCTTGACTTGGCATGATTCAGAACGCGCAGACACAGACAAAGTTTTAAGATGTTTATTGTAGACGATGGACAAAGTGGATTCCTACTACTGGACTGGGCACTCAAGTGAGGGCTTGGGAGTAGGACCAGGACAGGTAACACCATCGAGGACTGGTGGTTGAGTGCAGCCAATAAGTCCAAAAGGGGGTTTAGGCGAGAGGGGAAGTCCAGAGCCAGACGAGGGGTCAAAAGCAAGGAATCCAAGGTTAGCAACCAAATCCAGAAAGGGAAGAGCCAAAGAATGATGTCCAGAAGCGAGAAGTGAGGTCGGTAACCGTGAGACAGATTCCAGGAAAGTATCAGGCAAGGAGAAGGCAAAACTCGTGGGTCAAGAAGCAGGCAATGGTCTGTGGTCATGGAGTCTGGCAGGAACTGTGGATAAGCGCTGGACATCTACTTGGTGAAACCGTTCAATAATCTGGCAACTAAGGACTGTGGGCAGTGGACTTAAATACTGGCAGGAACAGGTGAGACTAATGGCTGAGATTATGTTGGCATGGAAACAAGGGCGTGGCATGAGACTGTGGAAAGTTACTGAGCTGTGGCATGACTGATAACAGGAGGCGTAGCAGGAACAGAGGAAGCTGTGACACAGACAGTATCATTCATGACCTTAAATGTGGCAGAGGTAAAACTGTGACCTGATCAAAAGCCTGACTGCAAAGGGTTGAAAATATTGTAAGTTTCCAAATGGTCAATAGGCTGTTTCTTGATTAGCTTTTCAAAAAACATTTCAAAACACGTGGCAAAATGGAAATGGGTCTATAGTAGCTTAAGTCAGCATTGTCACCTCCTTGAAACAGAGGGGTGACTGCAGCAGATTTCCAGTCTGGGCTGAACACTCCAGTTTTTAGCTACAGATTGAACAAATCACATATGGGGTTACACTGACATGAGCTCTGTTTTTCAAAATGAAAGGATCCATCCCATCCATTCCAGTGGATTTATGGGTGCCCAGACCAAGTAGCTTAGTCAGTATGTTGAACTCATGTATAGGCCAAAAGAAGAAGGGGTGTCATGAGGCAGGTGGGTTTGATACAGATTTAGTGGTGACAGGAGTATTTGTGGCAGGAGTTGAAATACTATTTACACAACCAGCTTTGGCAAAATGCTTGTTGAAGTAATGCACCTTTGTCTGTGCCAACAGTGCCATCAGGTTGCATCAGGGTGCATTTATTTCTGGCTGCCTTGTATAAATGCCAATTCGATGTATTATTTTAAGTCATAGCTCTTTGCCACAGTTGGTGTTTATGTTGAATAAACTTCGACAGGGCTGAACAAAGCAAAAAATCAGAATATGTTCCGATTTTTTGCTTTCCATTGGTTCATTCACAAACACACACACACACATATATATATATAGCCTGTTAAGGAATTGGACACCGGTGACTAATCAGGGTTTCCCCCAGAAAAGAAGCTAAGCCCGGTGGTAGGTGGTTGTTCACCGGCCGATCGTCGGCCGGCCGTGATTTAGTAAAAAAAAGAGATTAAAGTTGACAGGAAAGTTGAAAATATAGCTATTTATTATGTGATATACTGTAAAACTACAGTTTTACAAAAAGGCACTTTTGAAATACTTTTTTAAACAAAAGTACAGTAGATAATAACACTCTCTACCAGCTACTACAACATCATCTTCACAAAGTCTTATACTTTTGGTTTGGGGTTGATACACACATTTCACACCATACTACATTCATCTCAGGAACAAAAAAAACCATCTTGTTCCTGAGCAGTATGATGACATGCAGAACCCATCTCCTTCCCAGAGGGTACGATGGAACACAGAACCCGTCTCCTTCCTGAAGGGTGTGATGGAACACAGAACCCGTTTCCTTCCTGAAGGGTACGATGGAACACAGAATCTGTCTCCTTTTTTAGCAGTACGATGGAACATAGAACCTGTCTCCTTTTTTAGCAGTACAATGGGACGCAGAATCTGTCTCCTTTGTCAGCAGTATGTTGGAACACAAATCCCGTCTCATTCCTGGTCAGTATGATGGAACACAGAACCCGTCTCCTTCCTGAGTGACAGGACGTTCTCATGGTGTTTATACTTGAATATAATTGTTTGAATAGATGAACCTTCAGGTTTTTGGAAATTGTACCCAAGAATGAACCAGAGCGGTAGAGGTTGATAATTTTCTTCCTGAAATCTTTGCTGATTTCTTTTAATTTTTCCATGATTCCATGAAGAAGCAGTGTGTTTGAGGTGTGCCTTAAAATGCACCCGCAGTTGTACCTACAATTAATGTAAATGTTGTCAACTAACCTGTCAAAAGCTGTCAAAGCCATAACATCATCATCTGGATTTTAACAAACTGTTTAAAGGGAAAGTAAAAATTTTGTATGTATAACTCCGAAGGATGTAATGAATAATTCTCTAAAAAAACTTCTCTGTCTCTCTCGCTCTCTCTCTCTCTCTCTCTCTCTCTCTCTCTCTCTCTCTCTCTCTCTATATATATATATATATATATATATATATATATATATATATATAAATATGAGTTCTAGAATTGCGCCGCTCAAGGTGGCTGCATGT
The DNA here is from genome assembly GCF_001649575.2 of Kryptolebias marmoratus. Classification (NCBI taxonomy): domain Eukaryota; kingdom Metazoa; phylum Chordata; class Actinopteri; order Cyprinodontiformes; family Rivulidae; genus Kryptolebias; species Kryptolebias marmoratus. Next base: position 23,034,647 of record NC_051453.1, on the reverse strand, counting down.
TGGAGTAGCTCTGTTCCATTCATTCTGAGATATTGCTTTTGAAAACTTTATTCCTCTTTTTTCTTGATGTAAATCACTTTTTTGGATGATTATTTCCTCTGGTATTGTATGCTGTGCAGCTGGAAGCCTTTTTACGGAAACCTTTTTGCTTTTGGACGTTTTGTTATGATGCGTAACCATAACAACAAGGTGTTTGTTTTTTGTTAGTTTTTTTTTTTCCCACAATCAGGAGCAGTTGATTATCATCTTTTACTCTTCAGTGTTACACGTGGAGAACCCTGATGTCCAGTCATGGCCAGAACCAAGCAGACTGCCCGTAAATCCACTGGAGGTAAAGCTCCAAGGAAGCAGCTCGCCACCAAAGCTGCCCGCAGGAACACGCCAGCCACTGGTGGAGTGAAGAAGCCTCACTGCTACAGGCCCGGTACCGTGGCTCTCAGGGAGATCCACTACTACCAGAAGTCCATCGAGCTGCTCATCTGGAAGTTGCCCTCCAAGCGCCTGGTCTGGAAGATCACCCAGGACTTCAAGACTGACCTGTGTTTCCAGAGCTCGGCCATCATGGCTCCGCAGGAGGCCAGCGAGGCTCACCTGGTGGAGCTCTTTGAGGACACCAGGACCGAGGACACATCGGGACAGACGGCTACGAGAGATCCTTCCTGCCTACAGTAATCTTCATCTATAACAACTCTATAACAAAACCAGGATTATGAGCTACAACAACATTTAATTTCCCTTTGGGATAAATAAAGTATTTTTGAATTTGAATTGAATTGAATTGAATATATATATATGTGTGCTATAAATATATTACATAAATTAAAAACTCTGTAAAGCCCTTTGCAAAACCTGGAGAGGTTAAAAAAGATGCTTTTTAAGTGTGGACCTTTTTACATTGTTAAGATTGAGGCTGGCCCAGCTTTCACTCCCATAGATAATTGGTAAAAACCAGCAAAGCAGGGACTACAAATATGAACTAAACTGGTATTATATGAATTTCACATAAAAGACAAATGCTATGTACATAAGAAATTACAAAAAAATGTAGCTCATCTACTTGTGTTTTTTCTTAGTTTACTTGCTTGCAGTTAATTTAGCTGACAGCTTGTCCCTAATGACCCAACACCACTAAATATATGTAGATCCTGGCAGAATGATCCATGTTTCCTCAGATCACTCAATCTGGAATTGACTGCAGCTGGTGTTAAATGAAGTTCAGAACTTTGAGTTTTTTTCATATATATATTTTTTATTTTTTTTCCTTGCTTGCAATGTTTTTATTTCTAATATCTGATTGTAAAATGGAAACCAAGGACTTAACCAGGGTGACCTGAAAATAATCTCAATATTCTGCCCAGGCAAGTTCTGTTTTTAAATTAAAAGAAATTAAAAGAAGATGTTTTGCACCTACAGCATTTACTCCCCTCTTCTCATTTAGATGCACACGATATCTGCATTGTTTAACTGTGGCCTTGCAGTCTTTGGAGGGGAACCAGACCTAACAGAGGACCCATTCAGAGTGGCACTCGAGTTAAGGAGTGGGTTTTGGCACAAAAAAATCTGTGCCTACTAATCTTTTAGCTAAAGCATTGCCAGCTTTTGATTGAACACTCAAAAGAAAAGTGAGCCAGAACTCAATTATCCATCAATGAGCCCTGGTCCACAGAAAAACTCAGGAGGCCTGCAGCAGTGGGAGAACAGAATCATGGAGCCTGTAAAGTATAAGTATAAAATATAAGTACCAAGACACTCTGACCTGGTTGTTATTGCCCACCACCAAAAGGCAGGCAATAACGTTTTGTTGGATTTTTTGACTGTGTGTGCACATGTACAGGTGCTGGTCATAAAATTAGAATATCATGAAAAAGTAGATTGATTTCAGTAATTCCATTTAAAAAGTGAAACTTGTATATTATATTCATACATTACATACAAACTCATATATTTCAAATGTTTATTTCG
>NC_051453.1:23000588-23031385 GCF_001649575.2 Kryptolebias marmoratus | reverse complement strand
TCATTTGTTGTCATTTGTAATCATCAAAATTAAACGAAATAAACATTTGAAATATATGAGTTTGTATGTAATGTATGAATATAATATACAAGTTTTACTTTTTAAATGGAATTACTGAAATCAATCTACTTTTTCATGATATTCTAATTTTATGACCAGCACCTGTATTTGTATATGTTTGTTAGCAAATAATCGTATGAACAACTGGATGAATTTTAATAAAACTTGATTATTTCAATCTAAATTTAAATCAAGATTTTATTGAATGATCACTTTGAGAGTTTCAGTGGTTCATGAGATAATTCACTAACGGACAGACACACACATATACAGACACAGATAAAATAAACATTATTGCTCTGCCTTCATCTTTTGGCTGCGGGTGATATTTACTTTGGATTGGATTGAATTACCTTGTGTAAAACTGCACCTGCTTACTTTTCCTGCATAATACCCTGAAATTATTTTTGTTTTGAATCTGTTATACACAAAATTGCCAAAGGTTACGTTATCGCCAATCCAAATCATTGAATTCAGTTGTTCCAATCACTTCTATAGCCACGGGTGTATAAAATCAAGGACTTAGTCATGCAGACTGCTTCTATAAACATTTGTGAAAGAATGGGTCATTCTCTGGAGCTCAGTAAAAACCAGCATGGTATTGTGATAGGATGCCACGTGTGCAATAAGTCCAGTTGTGAAATTTCCTCACTACTAAATATTCCAGTCAACTGTTATTGGTATAATAACAAAGTGGAAGTGATTAGGAATGACAGCAACTCAGCCACAAAGTGGTAGGCCACATACAATTTACAGAGCAGCTCAGTGAATGCTGAGGCACATAATGCACAGAGGTCCTCAATGTTCTGCAGAGTCAGTAGTTACAGACCTCCAAACATCATGTAGCCTTCAGATTAGCTCAAGAACAGTGAGTAGAGAGCTTCATTGAATGGGTTCCCATGGCTGAGCAGCTACATCCAAGCCTTACATCACCAAGTGCACTGTGTCAGATGCAGTGGTGTAAAGCACGCTGCCACCGGACTCACCGGAGCTGTGGAGATGTGTTCTCTGGAGTGATAAATCACGCTTCACTGTCTAACAATCTGATGGATGAGTCTGAGTTTGGCTGTTGCCAGGAGAACGGTACTTGTCTGCACTGTGCCAAGTGTAAAGTTTGGTGAAGGGGGAATTATGGTGTGGGGTTGGTTTTCAGGAGTTGAGCTCAGCTGCTTAGTTCCAGTGAAAGGAACTCTTAATGCTTCTGCATACCAAAACATTAAACAATTTCATGCTCTCAACTTTGTGGGAACAGTTTGGGGATGGCCTCTTCCTATTCCAACATTACTGCCTACCAGTGCACAAAGCAATGTCCATAAAGACATGAATGAGCGAGTTTGGTGAGGAAGAACTTAACTGTGAGCCAGGCCTTCTTGTTCATCAGTGTCTGACCTCACAAATGCACTTCTGAAAGAATGGTCAAATATTCCCATAAACAGTCCTAAACCTTGTGGACAGCCAGGTTCACTGTCAATACTGCTTCAGTCAAAATGGATCATGAGTTTCAGATATTTTCAATACCTCCACTAGTGGATTAAGGATCTTAGTCATCGTTATCAGGGGCAAATCAGGCTTTTTAGAAGTGTGTGTCTGTGCGCGTGTGTGGGAGGGTGGCGGGTGTTCTATGATGAAGGAAAATTCCACTGAAATGATCTTAATATAATTATAACCCCAGCCAATTAGATATAGAATTACCCATATTTCTACCTGTTTTTGCATCTACTTTGTGCAAATAAAACCATGCAAATAATACTGTTAAAGCAATAAAATGGAAGACCTTTTATTCATACTCCTTGGCTTAAACGTTCAGCAGCATTTATGCTTATGTGGTAGTGCATCTAAAAAGGATTCCTATATGATGACATTAGCTTCATCAACTTAAAACACACCTCGCTCAGTTTGGAAAGGAGCAGTGCTGATTTCCTCATCTCTGACACTAACTGATACATTTGTTGTGACTGGCTGATTGGACCATCAATCAAACTAACAGATGCATGTGTGCAGCCTAAGGGTGCATTCACACCAGCCCTCTTTAGTCTGCTTTAATTGAACTCTAGTTTGTTGGCCTAGAAAGTCCAGTTTGTTTGAGGAGGTGTGAATGTGCAATCGAACTCTGATGCAGACCAAAAAAGTGAACTCTTGTCCGCCTAAAAACCTAGGTCTCGGTTTGGTTGAAGTGAACTCTGGCGTGGTTTGAATGCATATGTGAATGCAATTGGACCACAGACCACTCTAAAACCAGGAAGCAGACTATAGCACATGGCCTTCTGGGCAAATACAACCAAAACAAACATGCATTTCTACCACTAGCAGGAGAAATAGCTCGTTATCAGATGTGGAGGGAGGAGGAGGTAAAATGTTTGTTTGGTACGTGTACTACAGATAAAACAGAAATCCTAATACCGCTAAAATTTGACGCCAATCCATTTTTGTTTACTTTCCCAGAAGAAGGAAGTTGTGCTCACTGTCTTCTTCAGAGGTTTTTGTGTTGTTTCCTTTAGTAGTTCTTGATGGAGCGCCACCACAGGCGAGGGGGAAAACAGGTTGCTCAACGGGTTTGGCTAGATTGACTCAGAACAGTGTGAATGCTTACTGCTTTAGCTGGAAATAGAACAAATGCTGCAATTTTGGTTCCCAATTGAACCGAGTCTACCGGACTATCAGGTGTGAATACAGCCTAAGTCTGTGTAAATCTGTGTTTGTTTCCTTCAAGAGGGATACAGGAAGTGAGGCATGGTAGAGTTCATGGCTGGTGAGGCAGGTCCTGACAATCAGATCTACACACACCTGAACAAATAAAGTTACTGATAAGACTTATATATTATATATTTTAATGACAGAAAAGTCTGAATGCCATTACTATAACAGAGAGCAATCTACAAAGGTCTGCTATGAGTTTTTAATATTATTTTTATTATTTTGTGTGTATGTATTCACTTCAGGGTTCTATTAGTTCATGTTATTGATCACATATATTTATAAACAAAAGGATTTCTACTATCATGGTTTAGTCAGCCTCAATGTATTTATGTACTTTGTTCCAAATTCCAGCAGACCTAGGCAGCTTTCAGTTTGAACAAACAAAAAGTAGAGCATTTATTGTTTGATGTATTTATATTTAACATCAAAATAACATTTGTGAGGGTTGTGAGCTCATCTGGTCAGAATCTCCTCCCTGGGAAGTTAAGGGTTAAAATCTTCACATTTTGATTCAATGTTCAGTTTTGAGAAAAAAAATTTTTTTTAGCAGTCAGAGCCAAACAAACAGTCCACCTCATTTTTAGCTAACTTTTTGATCCAAAGTAATCCATGCAGAAAAACAGCAGCAGAAGAAAAAAATCAGGCAGTGAGCTCACAGGTGCCTTCTGCAGAGCGGCAGAGATACTGCCTGCAAATGATAACGTTATCCACAGACCTGTTGACTATATAGGCGAACCGAAGGGTGTCTGTGATGTTTTTGAGGAGGGACAGCACCATACTTCTTAATCAATGGACTTCATCACTACTGTGGTCAGGGCAATATGTTTGTAGTCATTCATATGGTCTCTCTGATGTGTTTTCATGTGGAAGAGTTTGCTGAAGTGAGGTTAATGTTAGCTCTAAAGATCTTTAAAAGAGACAACTGGAGCATACTACAGGTGCCTAACTTTTACCAATCACCATTCCTCACTAGTCACTCATCCTTTAAATCTGACCTATTCTGTAGCAGTGTAAGGTGGGTCATGACTACTAATGTCTTGTGGGTAATGAAGTTTATATGAATTGGCAGTGGGTAAGAGTTGGTATTGCTAATGTTGCTTACAGGCAGGTTTGAGAAGAAGTGGCAGCATACTTTGAACATTTAGGACCTTTAGGCAATACAGGTTTTGGTCATGGCCTTGTGTTTTCATTTGTCTTTCCTGTTTGTAAAATATCTTTTGAATTATCTAATGGATTTTGATTAAACTCTCAGAAAGTGATTATTGGGCTGATATTTACAACTGATTGACCTTTAGGGTCAGTCTAATTCAAGATGGCTTCCAAAGCTAATCGAGTTTAGCCAAACAAAAATAGCTACAACTCTATAGATTTTGCAGATATTGAACTAAAGTTTTGTGTGGAAGTAGCTAAGTCTCAACCTATATTCTGAGTGCTAACTGATCACAGAAGATCTCTGCTTTAAACCTTGCCAGTAACTACTGAAATCAACTCTGTGTTGACAAAATACCTCATGAACCACTAGACAGATTAAAATGAAACTTTCAGAAAGTAATCATTGAACGTACATCTACAACTAATTGAAACAACTGAGTAAACCCGACTTCTTTTTCTTAGCCTACTCAAAATGACTATAACCCAGTGAGTTATACAGAAATTGAAGTAAACTTTGGTACAGTAAAAGCTGACACTCATTCAAAACACATACTCCAAGCAATCAAACAAGACACTGCAGTATCCCATGGGAGCACACTCAACATTATTTTCAAGGTTTGATCAAAACAACTACAGCTCCATCATTTTCAGAAGGTGAGCTTAGACTAAAACTCTGTCAGGAAAGGTGGTGGACAATATGCATTCCTTCAAGGAATGCTAGATCTTTATTTGCTATGTAAATAAAGCAGAACAAAAATAAATTTATTACATGCCAAATTACTACACCCCTTCTTTTCCAGAAAGGTCAGTTTTAAAATACAGTATGTTTACAAGTTGACAGAGGTAAAATTACAGCTTTGTGACTGACAAAGTTTGTTTTATAGTTAATGTGCTTTGTTTTCTAAACTCTTCCCTTGCAGGTTGGAGTGGGTGGAGATCATTGAGCCACGCACAAGAGAGCGCATGTACGCTAATCTGCTGACGGGCGAGTGTGTGTGGGACCCTCCACAGGGAGTTTCTTACAAGCCAACTGATGACAACCAATGGTGGGAGTTGTTTGACCCCAAAACCTCACGGTTCTATTACTACAATGCCTCCACCCAGAGGACAGTGTGGCACCGGCCTCAGGGATGTGATATCATCCCACTGGCCAAGCTGCAGACTTTGAAGCAGCACACAGATGTCAGCATCCCCCATCCTGGGGGTGGAGGCGGAGGGAGACTCTCTGCTGAAAACAGCCCAGGACGTAACAGTGGGGTCAGCCGGGAGGGAAGTACCTCCTCCTCTCTCGATCAGGAGTTTTCTGAAAAACAAGGCAACAAGGATGAGTCAGACAGGTAAGATCCTTTGCCTACTGGGAGTGAGTGCAGCTGGGATGATTACAGATGAACAGCAGGTGTGTGACAGACATGATTGGCACAAGCTTATTCAACATCTAAATAAGGCAAGACAGGGGCTGATACGCTGTTTAATAATGTTTCTTACAGTTTGTATGCTGATGATATGATTCAGAATTACACAAGTTAGCTGAATTACTAAATTGTGTTTCCTATTTTAAGGCCTGGCTAGCTAACAACCGCCTTCAATTGAATCCTAGCAAGGCTGGCCAATACAGGGCGCAAGGGCGCCGCTCCACCACTCATGTTACCTTAAATAAGACGTAAACAAAAATAATAAAAATAAAATAATAAAATAAAAATATTTCGAAATATATATATTTTAATTGTGTAAGACAAATATTTTATAGTTAATAATAAGTAAAGCTGTTTTGTTCATCAACGTTGTCTGATTGGTGACTTATTTCCCCACCGGGGCGCAAAAATCTTTGCCCTTAGACTCCCGTTAAAAGTTGTACATGCGCAGAAGCTCCTCTTCAATACAAGACATAGGACCGTTCTGGGGCGTACCTCTCCTGCACCCAGAGCTGACTGCAGCTTGGTTTGCAATTCACCACCATCCCGCCGCGGGAGCGTGGGACTCCCGCCATGGGGGTCTGACGTCACATCCGTCTGTCATAAAGTTCTCCTGATTGAAAAGTTGAGCCGCAGGTGTGCTTCCTTTTATTCAAAGACAGTAATAAGTTCATTACGTGACTAAGTTACATACACAAGTTAATAAATAAGTTCATAGTTAATAATTAGTTTAAGAAAATGTATGCTAAAAAACTGTTAAAATGTTTGGGTTTGAATTCTAATTGGAGTGAGACATCTGATCTTTGTTATATTATACGTGCAGAATACGTGACGTAATGAGTGCTCTCGCCATAAAACAAGCTTTGACGTATTTTTTCAGGTAAAGTTTTGAAAAATAAGGGAGAAAACAGGTCTTATAAACGCTAAATGTGCCTTACAGGCATGTGCCTTGGGAGACCTCCTTCTTTGTAAGTATCGGTGTGTTCAGGAAGCACTTGTGCATATGTGCATTTACATGTACATTATAATGTTGCTTCTGTTGTTTTAATTCATGTAAATACACTGGTGTGATACCTTAGCATATGTTTGGATATGTGTCTATTTTGGACTTATAGCCTCCCCTGGAGAAAACTCCACCAGCCGCCACTATTGACCAGTCAATGTCTCTGGACAGACATTCAAGAATTATAGTAAAAAAGAAATGCTCTTCGGTCGCTCGTCTCCAGTTGGTCCAGAACGCTGCTGCAAGCCTTTTGACATTACAGCAGTTTTATGTTCTCTACATTGGCTACCTGTCAAATTTAGAATTCATTTTAAAATTTTACTCTTGACTTTTAGAGCTTTAAATGGACAGGCCCCCAAATACATCACTGATATGTTGATTTCTTATTCTTTAGCCTGCATCTTTCGGTACCTTCCTGTCCTTTCAGGCCATAGCCCCCAAGCGGTGGAATGTCCTATCCCTGTCTCTTTGTGTGGCTGTCTCTTTGATTCCTTTAAAAAGTGTCTTAAGACATTTTTATTCAGACAAGCTTTTAGTTAAATAATATATTTACTGTTTTTATCAGCTATTCTTACTGGTTTTGTTTTATATTAAGCTTGTATCTGTATTTCTGTAAAGCACTGTGATTTTATCTATGAAAGGTGCTATACGAACAAAGTTTACTTACCTACTTACTTCCTGTTTAATGACTATGTCATGAGGTTTGGCTTTTCCTTAAGAATACACCATGATCAGGGAAGTGAATTTGAAAACCAGTGCTTCGCTCAGCTTTCAAAAACTGTGGTACTATAAGCTCCCAGTCAACCCCATATCATCCAGAGGGAAATGGTCAGGTTGAGCGGTTTTAACAGGACATTCCTGCAGTTGAAAAAGCTCAATGAAAGTAAAAAAGTCCCCTACTGGAAGTAGTCATCAAATAAGCTTATCTTTGCATGCAACTGACATGACAGTTTTCTCACCCTTTAATCCGCTATTTGGGAGAGCCCAGCAACTGCCTATTAACATCCTGTTCAGGCTGACACCCAAGACTGGAACACCAGATCAATAATTGTAGATAAGCAAGTGAAAAAAATGAATGCCGGATGCTTATGAGACTCACAGAATTTCTTTTTTTTTAATCTAGAGAGAGGAAAAAAGTATTTTAGAGTGATTAGAACTTTTCTTTTCTTATCTTTTATAAAATATTTATTTTTCCAATTTCTCAATTGAACAGAATATTTAATTAGGTTGAGTACTGATTTGTTTTTATAATTTTATTATATTTATTTATTATTATCTGCCTTTCATGATCCTGTGACACAGAGCTGTTGTAATTGTAGTTTAGTACTATGATCTTCCTCTGTCATATTGATGTTGATATTAGGAACATTGTGGAGCTCTGCTCCTTCTCAAAAGTATGTTTTGTTGATCATGGAGTTCTTTTTACTGTTTTTCTGCATCTCTGTCTTCATTCTAATCACCATGAAACTTTGCTTGTATGCTAAAATGGTTAATAACTAAGAGAAAACTGTAAACGGTATCAAATGAAAAAAAAGGTTTTGGAAAAATCTCAAACTAACCAGAGCATATTCTTTCTTTGTTAATTGACAGGTCATTAATTTGGACATTCTTGCCACTTAGAGGTTTGTTACGGGTGTTTCCACATTTTTCCACATATTTCTCCTTTTTTTTTGCGAATGGAGAAAATTAAAGGCCTAGCATTCCTTGAAAGGATGCATATTGTCCTCTGCCTTTCATGCCAGTTTTGAATAAAAAACTTTGAATGATGATTCAAGAGTTGTAGCTGTTTTGGTCAAACTCTGTAGTTATGTGCAATTTATTTTATTGAATTTATATTTTCCATACAGGTGTACATCCAAACTTTACTTTATTTTCAATGTCCTATAGATACTAACCAAGAGAAGCTGTGCACACATTCTGTACATGCGTTGGGCAACACTACTTTGCCATTCCTAATATTACTCAACCTGTCCTTACACTTACACTCAAAACACTTTTCCTGTCCGTTCTTCTTCTGGTCTTCTCAATTTTAAATCTCTTCTCACTGAAAATACTTGTAAGTAAACTATTTATATTCTGTAGCACTGTAAAGGTACCCCCATTCGCCCAACATTATTCAACAAAATCTGATCTCAGTGATGATATAAAATCCAACCATTTTTCCAAGTAATTCTTAAATTTGCCAGATTCTAATCTAATGGAAAAAGTCAGCCTTTCATCATATAAATATTATGCATTACATCAACCCAGTCTTTTCTTTTAGGAGCCTCTGCCTTCAGCCATTTCCTAATAATGGCTTCTTGCTAGCCACCAACATGACCCTATACATATATTTATCAACTGATCTTGTCAACCTTTCCATACCTCTTTCCATGTATAGAACATAAAAAGTGAATGGAATTCTCACCCTCAAGACTTTGTCCATACAGTTCTTTAAATCCTGCCAAAAGGGTACAATGTAGGAACAATCCCAAAACACATTGAAGTGATTAGTTCTATTGTCTCCACATTTCCTCCAACATATTGTATCTTGGTATTTTCTTTGTACTGGTGAAATGAAATATCTTACAATATTCTTCCAGCCAAACTCTTCACGAGTGGGAACAAGATATTTTCCACTGTTGTCCACACATTTCCTTCCAATTCTCCTCTGATAGCCTCCAGCTAGCTTCTTTTTCCCATTTTCCTTTTATGTATATTGTGGTTATGTGCAATTTCATGTGATATTGTAAGATCTTGCAAGATGTGTTAGCATTTAGAGTAAGTGTTTTCAAAAAGCTGTAATAAAGATTAAGAAGAATAAAAAGAGGAATGGAGAAAGAAAGGAATTTTAAGACCCAGGATAGCAAAACTCAGAAAGATCTAACCTCCCTCACCAACATATTAACATCCCCAAATACAGACACTCATAGTGTTGCCATTAAGCTCTAGCCAAGGGGATTAGTTTGTAAAAGTATTTAGATACTGAGAGTGTCCAAGGCATCAATTAATTTCACACATCCCTCTTTCTCACCCAGTTCACCTCTTGTTAATCGTCCCATGTGACCCCCTCCTCTGTACGGTTGTCAGATGAGCAGAATGGGTCTGCTTGTTGATTGTGAGCTGATGAAGCAAAGCTTTTTTGTTGCACAGGCTCTTGCTTTTTTGGCAACCAAAAGCTGATGTTTTGTTTGTAAAACATTTTTATATTCTAATTGCAGATTATTCTGTATGTGCACTGTATACAACAAACTCATTACTAGAATGAGTAGTTGTATGTTTGTGTCTCATTATTTGTCCATCCAAAATCTAGTTTGGCTGGAAGCCTGTTCCTGGAAAAGGAAAGTTCTCCGTTGTTGGTTGGTTGGATAAGAAATGCTGTTATCCAGAATTAGACTGATTTATAAATTGTGATAATATTTGATTGAGTTAGATTATAACAGGAGTTTAGTATTTGACTTGTTCAGAAGTCAGGTCATTAGGAAGGACAATTCCATCCTGTCTGACTGCACTCTGAGTTTCAGTTTTGATTCCGTGGCTCCAGATGGAGGTTACCTCCTATTAAGACCAGTAGATACAGAAATTTCTTTATGCCCACAGCTATCACATTTAAAAATTCAAAATAAGGGGAGGAGGTAATTGGTTATATGTTTTTTTTTATTATTATTTATCTATTTAAGCTACAATGCCGGCTGTCTTTTTGTTAACAAACTATTTGGCTCTGTCACTACTAGACTTGATGGCTCAATGTTGTAACAGCAATAGGTTGATGTCAACTCCTCATGCGACCTCTGTCCTTTCATAAATCACATTCAGACAATAAGAAGACATCTCAGCCCTGGCTTGAAGTGTTTTGTGAAAGGGGCTTTAGTCATCCAGATAAAAAAGTTTGGTTTTATTACTGTTTTCGAAACATTTCTCGAAAGCTGCTCTCCTTTCCTCTAAACCAGGGGTAGGCAACTCTGGTCCTGGAGAGTCACTATCCTGCATGTTTTACTTGTTTCTCTGCTCCAACATACCTGCTTTGAATCAGTGTGTCATTAACAGGCTTCTTCAGAGCATGACGAGGTAATTTACCCACTGAATCAGGTGTGTTGGAGCAGGGAAACAAGTAAAACATGCAGGATAGTGGCTCTCCAAGACCAGGGTTGCCTACCCCTGCTCTAAACTGTGAACAAAAAACCCAATTTTCTAGCTACCTTCACAAAACCTCAGACTCTTCTTGAAATACCAAACTTTCACCTCAGAACAGTTCAATCTGTTTTCAAAACTGAATTATGTTGTCAAATCGTGCCCTGAGTCGATCAAAGTTAAAAACACTACTGAGCAGTCACTAAACACAATAGAAAACACAATGCTCAGGACATGAAGCTGTAGAAATAAATGTTTATTCTTCACTGTAGGCTAAATACAAGTTGCAAAACCAAACAAAACTGTGCATGTAGCACTTGTACATAGTAAACACAGAAAAGTACAAGAAACAGCAATCTTGTGGTGGACAGTGAATCTACTGATGGTACCCTTTGAATGGCCTCCCTCATGCACATACCATGAACAAGAACATGGTCAATCACAGTTGCTCTGATTTCATCAGATATTACTGTTCTTTGTCTTCGCTGACCACCTCAACCACCTCTCTCTCTCACACACACACACACACACACACGCGCGCACACACCCACACACACACACACACACACACACACACACACACACACACACACACTCCTCCTCTAAGATTTCTATGCATTGTAGTGCCGCACAAACCAGTGCTCTCTGAACTGGCCTATATATGTTCTGTCACATCATTCGCCACAGGTGTTATCCATTTTGAGTTGTTGTGTTCAACCCGTGACACCTGTGCTTTAATTGTGTTTGACTTGTGCCACCTGTGCTCACCATTATGGAGTAGGTGCATTACAATGAAAATGTATTCGCAAGTTGTGTCTAAACAGGTGAAAAGTGCCTATAGTTTTGTCAAAAGAGTGACTGATTCAATCAGTGGGTTCAGGCAACTGAGCATTTGGTTCACACAATAGGGTTTAGTGTTTAAGCAATTGAAAAAAAACTGTAAGATAATATTAAAAATGTATGGTGTATTATAGTTTTTACTCATATTGCTTGTTCATTTCTACAAAAATTTACAAAGCTGTTGAATTTTACCAACTGACTTAGTCACAGTGTCCTCACCCTCTGAGCACTGAAGAACCATAGGCAGTCAAGGTTTGCAGGACAATATGGCCAACATTTCCCTACCCAGACAATCCTGAACAGACAGCACATAGCCAATCCCAGGTTTCCTCGAGTTACCAGGAGGCCTGTCATGACTGGCCTTCACCTGTCTAGTGTCTGGAACATGCACTGGCACCTGCCTACTGCAGTTGGATCTTACAAAAAAAAGTACAAAACAAAAAAAAAGCAAAAAACAACATACTGACTGCTGCATCAATAGGGTAACAGCTTTCGGTAGGATGCAGAAGAGGTGCCAGGCTGTTATGGTTGTGTGTGGTTCTTCCATATGCTACTGAGGCCCGTATTTGCTAAATAAATAATTTGTTAAGCTGCCAATATGTTTTTTTTTCTTCAGACTTCGATTGTCTAATAGTCAATAATAAAAACAAGCTTGTTTGGCAGAGAAGATTTGGCAAGTTTTTCATGGGTGCAAACCACATACTCAACTGCTGCTCAGAAATTTCACAAGGGAATTTTCAAATCAAATGTGGCAACTTTTAGGGTAAATAAATAGGCTTTTTAACTGTATAAGATTTATTACCAAGAAGTATTGCTACATCAAAATAATGATCAACCTCACAAATTTTCTTGCGTCTTGTGCTAATTCTATTTTGAAGGTTCTTGGAGGGGCTTTTTCTGAGTGAACTTGTTTAAAGTTACAGTGCCTTGCAAGAGTATTCATCCCTCTTATCAATATATTTCATTTTTGTAGAGCCTGGAATTTAATTAATTTTTTTATTTGATTTTAAGCAATAATTCTATAAATATACTTCAGAATAATGACAATAGATGGGGAACTAAACTTGTTTTAAATTATTTTAACAAATATAAAACTGACAAGTGATGTGTGTATATGTATTAGGCTTTGGAACCCCAACCATTACTTATAGAAGCCACGTCAAGATCAGCCTCAATAAGATCCGCCCGTCACCCACCTTTGTTTCAGATAATCTGTATACACACATGTTGTAACAGTTCCCAGAATCAACAGCAGTCCAACACCTCTAAGTAGTAAGGCTACCACCAATCAGAAGACATCATGAATACCAAGAAAGTCTGCACACAAGCCAGAGAAAAAGTTGTGAAGAAGTACAGGTTAGGGTTGGGTTGTAAAAATTTCCCAGAACCCTTAACATTCCATAGGGCTCCATTAAATCCATTATTAGGACATGGAAAGATAATGACATGAGAGGGTTGTCCACTAAAACTAACAGAGCGCATAAGGAAGGCTTTTATCAGGAAAAACATCCAGGAGGTGAAAGATAGAGGCGATGGAGCTGCCACTCTTCTGCAAAGATGGGAGGATCTGTTCATAGGACTACTATAAGATGGGCTTCATCGAAGAGTGACAGGAAAAAGAAAAAAATGCTGGACTATTTAAATTTCTTCCCCAAACATGTGGAAGAAAGTACTGTGGTCAGATTAGACCAAACATCAAGGACAACACCATGTCTGAAAAAAATCTACCACCTCTCATTATTCTGAGAACACCATCTACAGTGAAGCATGGTGGTGGCGGCATCATGGTATGACGATGTTTTCTCTCAGCAGGCACTGGGAAACTGGTCAGAGTTAAAGGAAAGACGAATGGCCCAAAACACAAAAAATTCTTGAGAGGGACTTGTTTGAATTTTCCAGGGATCTGTGACTGGGATGATGGTCCACCTTCTAACGCTCCACTGCTTTAAGGAGAACCAGTTAAAGGTCCTGGAAAGGTCCAATCAAAGCCCAGACTTCAGTCCAACTAAGCATCTCTAGCTTAAGATTGTTGGACACAAAACAGCACTAATCCAACCTGAAGGAGCTAGAGACATTTGGTCATGAAGAATGGACCAAAAGTCCAGGTTTGATGGACCAAGATCATGGAGACAGACCTAAAGAGACTTGTTGTTGGTCAAAGGTTCCTCTACATCAGGGATGTCAAACTCCAAGCCTTGAGGGCCGCTATCCTAGGAGTTTTAGTTTTTTCTGCCCAACACACCTGATTCAAATGGTTTAATTACCTCCTAACCAAATCATCAAGTTCTCCAGGAGCATGACAACAAGTCATCCATTTAAACCAGGTGTTTTAAAGCAAGAACACATCTAAAACATGCAGGAGAGCAGCCCTCGAGGAATGGAGTTTGACACCTGTGCTCTACATAGAGTTTTTAGGACTGAATACATATACACAGATTTTTCAGTTTTATATTTTTAGAAAAATTTAAAACAAGTTTTTTTCTCTATTTAACTTAATAATCTTGAAATGTTTTTAAGATCTGTTTTTAAATCAAAAAGAAAATCCTAATAAATTCTAATATTGTAAGGCAACAAACCAGAAAGATTACCAAGAGGAATGAATACTTTTGCAATAATGTTTTTCTGACATTATTGTCAGAAAAAATCAGGACTCATTCAGACTCAAAAATGGGTGTGATCTTTTATTGATTGTGGTTGAATTTTTATTCAGCATTTAGGGTCCATGTGTTAATTTCAAATAAGCTTTGAAAATAATGGCACTGACTCTCTCAATTCTTGTAATAACTGTTGTTATTTATAAATAGTAACTTACAGTGTTTTTTATGACAATAAAATCTGTATTGTCTCTTTTATTCCTCATCTCTTTTCAGGACTTCTCCCTTTCGGTGGAAAACTGGTACAAAGGAGAGGATGCTGATCAAGGTGACGGACAGAGAACCCAGCTTTTTGGCTCATCAAGGAAACAGCCTTTCTCCCTGTGAACCCATAACGCCTGGTGCTCTCTCTGGAGGGGGCACCACCTCACGGAACCAGCATTTGTCTGGAGGAAACTCACTCTCAGAATCTGATGGCTCTCCTGTTTTGTACTCTGACCATCGGCAGTCTCCGTTTCTGAAGCGGGCTGAGCTGGGTGGTACTATCAGCCATGGCCGCCCTTCAGCTGACTCCCAGCCTCCATCACCCCGCTATGGCTTTGAGCCCCCACTGTATGAGGAGCCACCATCTGAGTATCAGCCCCCTCCCATTTATGAAGAGCCTCCTGCCGACATGCACCTCTCGGACTCATGTTCGCTTTATGGCTCGACCAAATCACCTGCTCGCAAGTCTCCAGCTCCCCTCTACCTTTCTCCAAAGCAGAGTCAGTCACCCTATGGCCAACTGGTTCTAACCCGGCAGAAGTGCCCAGAAAAAACGCAGAGTCTAGAGTACAGTCCAGTGGGAAAAGAATATGTCAAGCAGCTAGTGTACGTAGAGCAATCGTCTTCCAGCCCTCGCTTTAAGACCGCTGACCGCCTGTTGCGGTATGGTACTACTGGAGGCTACAGCGGTTCATATGGGGGATCTTTTACTCTGCAGCATAGTCAGTCTCTGATTAGAGACCCACGCCAGCTGTTGGACTATCATGGAGAGGATAGAGAGGGAGATCAGAGATTTCTTTATGAAGACTCAATATCCTGGACATCTAGCCAGACCCACTCACTTTCCTCCTCCTCCTCAGCCAGGCCTGGGACTTTTTCTCCCAGTAGCAATCACAAACGTAAGAGCCGCAAGCCGTCCCTCCCTCAGGATTTGGGTCGCTGTGGGGAGGGGGAGCTCACAGGCACTGCATCAGAAGCCATGCTGGCACAGGCCAGGCTGGCATGGGAGGCACAGCAGGTGATGAAACAGAGAAGCAGTTGGGACTCTGGGCATGGAGGGAGAGTGTCCCAGGGTGGCAGCTCCAAGGATGGCTATGAGAGTGACGGAGCAATGCCGCTGCCATTTCCAGGACCAGTAGTGAGGGCATTCAGTGAGGATGAGGCACTGGCGCAGAGCGAAGGTCACCACTGGAAACACAGTACCTTTGACCGGTTAGGCTTCCCTCAGGCCCTGTTGGAGAAGAGCCTTTCTGTTCAGACTAATCTGGCCTCCCCTGAACCCTACCTCCACCCATCTCAGGTACTGCTGTGTCAGTCATTAGGAGAAAGGAAAAAATACAATTTACAAGTTACTCTTGAATCCTATTTTTGTGGTAGATTTGTCATTTCTATTCATTTCCAACAGGTCTAACTGTTCACCACATGGAAACACGTTAAATATATTAATTTTGTTGCAGATGCCTTCAAGTTTGTTAGACATTTTTGTATGTTAAATTAATCTTCAATTCAAACTCGTTTAACTACATAACTAGTAAAGTAGTTAACTAGAGAGGGAAATGTCCCACTGCAGTAAAGTGGTATAAGCGCTGTGGTATTGGAACACTTTTCTCAATACGAGCATAGGTAGACACACATGGTGTCAGAACCCATACTTGACTAGTATTGGTGCATACCTAACAATGTCTTGTTGGTGGAGGGTGTAGTCTTTGCTGTGTGGCAAATTTCAATATTTTGCCATGACCCTAAATGTTGTTGTAACTTCTACATATTTCATCCAATCTGCACCAAAATGTCCAGGAATTAAAAAAAACATGCTGTATATATGCCATGACAAAATAGAGAAACTAAAAATACATATGCCTTGAAAAAATAGATGAACTAAATGATTTAATTATTAATATTAGAAGCTTCCTGTCCCTAAAGGATGCAGAAAAACTGGTTTATAAGTTTATCACTCCTTATCATATCTCATTATCATAAAGATGTCCGAAAATCACTATTAAAAAAATTGAGATTTTTTTGTGATTAGGCCAGTATCTCACTGCTCTCTGACTGTTGGCGACAAATTGCAAATGTCATCCGTGAGAGTATCTCCAAAATGTCTTGGAACGTTCGCAGGAGTTCTGAATTTAACAAAATTGAAAGCATTAGATGCAGAGCCTTGTTGTTTAAATTTTGAACATTTAAAAAACAAATCTAACTAATCAGTTATCGCAGATGTCCCAAGCCCTTTTTAATTTAGTATACATAATTTTAGAGCACTAGCGTTTTGTTTTTTTTGGTGATTTTCCATCTATATGCTTTTGTGCTACTGTATGAATCATGTATTTATTTGTGATTGACACTGTATGCATTGTGTGCACTTGCAAAATAAAATGCTCTTTGAAGTGTTGAAGCCTAGTCGTTCAACTGCAGTGTAGAGCTTCCCTTCAGCTTCACAGGGGGTTTCCTTCCTGAGCTCTCCTTATGACACCTGTGTTAACATTTAACAGGTGTACCTTTCCAGTCAAACTGTCCCCAGAGCGAGTCATGCCAGCACCAGCTGTGCACTTGACATGTGCGATAAATGGATAGAATAATAAGAGTAGTGGTATTTCACTGCAGCCAATTATGTCCACACCCACTACACAAATTATTAACCTACATTTGATTTATTTTCTCCAAAATACTCCAAAATAAAAATACTCACAAATACATTCAGACTCCCAGTGTAGGTGGATAAAAGAAGGTGCTGCTTACAGAGAAGGCAAGCAAGGAGAGAAGTAGAAGCAATACTAAATCTAGCAGACACTAGGCACACTTATTTAAACCAAGAAGTGTTGAAACACCAAAAGATTCTCACAAATAAGGAAAACAGATATCAAAGAATAAAAGTGCTTTCGGTATTTACATGTGGAATGTGGAATGTGTCACGAGCAAAACACCCAGAAACATTGACTGAACTCTGTGGTGCAACAATTCAATCAAGTATAATCAAAACAAACAGGACTGATGCAAAAAAACTTAACTAATTATTTTAATTGAGAGTAATGGAAACACTTTTACTGAGTTAACTACAAAAAAATAGGCAGTATTTTATTTGAACCAGCCCGAGGTATTTTTTGTTACTCACGATGCAGTGTAACGCACAGAATTTGTTTCAGTCCTTCACAATACACATACACACTCACTGCTAACCTAAACAAACTCTAAATATTTGAAGTTTAAAAAATATTTTTCATTATTTTTTGTCAGTAAAACATATAATTCAGTCTAGGCCACCAGGTTCAGTGAGAGTATTTAGGAGTCAACACTGTATTAGACTGTGATTGTGCAGGACTGAAAGAAGTTCTATGAGTTCTGCTGCAGAGAGAGAACCATATCTAAGACTGATTCAGCTAAGGTGCTTTATTTTGTAGTTAGCCCAGTAAAAGTGTCCCATGACTCTTGAATACAATAACAAGAAATTATAAATCCAGTTGGGTTCTTGAGAATAGTGGGACTCACTTTCTCTGGCTTGAGGCTTGTAAGAAAACTTTCTTCTCAACATATTGACTTTATTCTAGAAATTTCAACTTTTTTTGTAATAATATTTCACATTTTCTCTCAACATTAGCTTTAATCCAGACATTGCAACTTTATTGTTGAAACCTGTTGTACATTATTCTGAAATAAATGAATGTTTTCCATCTCGTCTTTCTTTTTTCTTTTTCCATCTGTCAGTCGGAGGATCTGGGAGCCTGTGCGCAGTTTGAAGCAAGTCGAAATGCCAGGAACATGATGCCAAGTGCCAGCTGTGGTATTTTCCCAGAATTCAGCTTAAGAAAACCCTCTTCAGAGACTGACATTGAGAACTGGGCATCCAAGCACTTCAACAAACACACACAGGTAAGACTGAAGAAAATAAAATCCTGTTTCTTCTAGCTGTTAATGTTTTTTTTTTCTTTTGTGTATCTTTACAATAGTGAAGCACATTGTCATGTCATGTCACATTCATCTCAGAGCTTTTTTTGTTAGCATGACACATCAGACTGTAATTCATGATTTGACCCCCTGTGTCATGGCAGACAAGTGTTAATGAGAAAAATTCTTGAAGAAATTTTGATGGTGTGTTTAGCTGTTAGCACTCAAGAGTATGTGTTGGGTATTGTCGTTAGCTTCTACCACACAAACTTTTAGCTCAGTAACTCTAAAGATGACTAAGTTAAAGCCATTTTTGTGTTTGTTAAGGTAGCCATCTTGAATTGGGTTTAACAAAAAAACCAATCATTCGAAAAGGCATCACCAGTGATTGATTTTTGAGTTTCATTAAAATCTATGTATTGGTTCATGAAATATTTTAAAAGCCACAAAGGTTTAAGACAATTTGACGGATTCTCCATACTATCCTATGGAGTTTTGTTTTTAGTGAATAATGTCAATATTGTAACTATTGTAATTGTAGCATAGTAATAGTAATAGCACACACCCAGAGGCTGAGCCTCCTGTTTTGATGTACTGTAAATACAGTATGTTGACAATGTATATACAATTGAAACCTGATATTTCCATCCACTATATAAAAAGACACAGAATCACTTTTTTTCTTACTGTCTGACATTAAAGCAGACTAAACGTTTCCTGTTTTGGGTGTTCTCAGGTTGAGAAGCGTCCCTCAATTTCTCCCAAATATAACAGTGGTCATTATGGCCAAACAGTTCAGTTTTAGTTTCATCAGACCACAGGACATGTCTCCAAACATTAAGGTATTTGTCTCTCTGTTCATTTGCAAAATGTAATCTGTATTTTTTTTTACTTTGGGAGTTATGGCTTCTTCTGCACTGAGTGAATGATACACTCTCTGACTGACATTTGTGTATAAAATTTTAACCTGTCAAGGGTTTCCCCTGCCTCTCTCACAATGTCTACTAGAAATAGGCACCAGCTCCCTGTGACCCTGCACAGAAAGGTAGGTAAAGAAAATGGATAAAATGGACCCTTTGCTGTTTTTCTGTTAGCAAAATATCTCATGAACCACGGAATGGATTTAAATGAAACTCAGAAACTAATTACTGGATGTACATTTACAACTGATTAACCTTTGATGTCAATCCAATTCAAGATGGCTGCCACAGCTAATCAACCTTAGCCAACACAAAATGGCTATAATTCTGTCAGTTTTACAGATATTAAGTTAAACTTTGATGTGGTAGTAGCTGAGTTATTTACAACACCTACTTAGAGCATGCCATCTTGGAATATTGCATCAAATCGTTCAAAACATTATTTTTAAGGTCTATATTGTCTATATTCCTTTTGTTTCTAAAATAATCCCTCCCTGGTTGTTCCACAGGGGTTATTCAGACGGAAGGTTTCCATCGCCAATATGTTGGCCTGGAGCAGCGAGCCCATCAAGAAGCCAATGATTGTCACTACAGACCGCATGGTGAAAAAAGAGGCTGTGGATCTCTTTAAGCTCATCCAAACCTACATGGGAGACCGTCGCTCCAAGGTGGACCCCATCTCTGTGGCTCTGGAGGTGTGTGTTTCTGTTTCACTCAGAGCTTACACCCTGAAACATGACATGCTGGTTCCTCAGCTACCTCACGTCTCACCTTGATGGTGTGATTTCTTTGGTCTGAAACAAAAACAGTTTGCAGATATTGGGGAAAAAAACATGGGACAACACTTATACAAAAGCACTGCATTGGTCAGTTTTTGCATACACTTCAAAATGTGTGATTTGTCAGTTTTATTTTGTTTTTTTATTTCACACATTTGCTGTGGCATTTTGATAAGCTTTTGCAATGTCACAAGATTTATTTCTATCCAGTGTTGCATTAAGTTTTCACCAAGATCTTGCATTGGTGATGGTAGAGTCTGACCGCTGCACAAAGCCATCTCCAGCACAACCCAAAAATTCTCAATGGGGTTAAGGTCTGGACTCTGTGGTGGCCAATCCATGTGTGAAAATGATGTCTCATGCTCCCTGAACCACTCTGTCACAATTCAAGCCCGATGAATGCTGACATTGTCATCTTGGAATAAGCCTGTGCCATCAGGAAAGAAAAAATCCATTGATGGAATAACCTGGTCATTCAGTATGTTCAGGTAGTCAGCTGACCTCATTCTTTGAGCTCATACTGTTGCTGAACCTAAACCTGACCAACTGCAGCAACCCCAGATCATAGCGCTGCCCCCACAGGCTTGTACAGTAGGCACTAGGCATAATGGGTGCAACACTTCACCTGCCTTTATTCTTACCCTGATGTGATCTCATCAGACCAAATGATCTTCTTCCATTGCTCCAGTCCAATCTTTATGCTCCCTAGCAAATTGAAGCCTTGTTTTCTGGTTAGCCTCACTGATTAGTGGTTTTCTAAAGGCTACACAGCTGTTCAGTCCCAATCCCTTGAGTTCCCTTCTCATTGTGCATTTGGAAATCCTCTTACTTTCACTATTAAACGTAGCCCCGAGATCTACTGTTGTATTTCTTCCATTTGATTTCACCAAACATTTAAGTGATCACCGATCATGATCATTCAGGATTTTTTTCCGGCCACATTTCTTCCTCGAAGATGATAAGTTCCCACTATCCTTCTGGTTTTTAATAATGCGTTGGACAGTTCTTAACCCAACTTTAGTAGTTTCTGAAATCTCCTTAGATGTTTTCGCTGCTTGATGCATGCCAGTGATTTGACCCTTCTCAAACAGACTGACATATTTTCCACGACCACGGCGTGTCTTTCAACATGGTTCTTTAAGAAATGAGAAGCATCTCATTGCACCAATTGGGGTTAAATAACTTGTTGCCAGCTGAAACATAATCACCCATGGAGTAATTATCCAATAGGAGGCTTGTACCTATTTGCTTAGTTAAATCCAGGTGGCAACTTTTTTTTGGCCAGGCAGTGTAGCAGCCAAATGTGAAGCAGGTGGGACGAGTCTATTCCTCTATGTTTGAGTCCGTGGTTCCCAACTGTAAAAGGTGGAATGCTATGTCCAATTCAGGGATGAGTCTTTGCCTTAAGCAGATGAGTTCAAGTATCTGTGAGTCTCTTTCATGAATAACGGTAGGATGGATTGATTGATTGAAAGAGTTGAATGTTGCCTTGGGAGAGGGGTGTCTGGGTTTCCCTTCTGGACCTGTTGCCTCTACGGCCCAACCACAGATAACCAGTAGATGTATGGATGTCTAAATAACCCCACTGTCTGGTTTTAATCTAAGGTGGTGGTACGAGGATGGAGTAACCAGGGTCTACGTGATGAGCTCTACATCCAGCTGTGTCGTCAAACCACAGAGAACTTCCGCTATGATAGCCTTGAGCGGGGCTGGGAGCTGATGGCCATCTGTTTGGCTTTCTTTCCCCCGACACCCCGTTTCCACTCCTACCTGGAGGGCTACATCTGTAGACACATGGACCCGCTAAATGACACAAAAGGTAAGACAATGTCTTTTAACAATAGTCTATATAACCTTTAAAACACTAGGTGCATCTGAATGCTCATGTAATCACATAGGAGCAAACAGGATAAATTCTTACTCTGTATATTTTTTCTCTTGCTAAGGAGTTGCCATTAGCAGTTATGCCAAATACTGCTACAGGAAACTGATGAAAGCTGCGCTTACTGGAGCCAAGAAGGTAGGAAGTTTTGGCTTAACTGCTGAATATCATTAGATTTATGTGAAAGAATAGTGATGTCCTTTACATCTCAGAGTAAATTGTTGAGTTCCAGATGGTGAGACACTCAGCTCAGAGCAAAATTGTCTTGTATAAAATACACATAAATAGTATGTCACTGCTACTGATAAATGCCATCAAACTTCTTATAATTACTTAGAAAATATGTTTGAAAATAGAGCAACTTGTGTTAACTCCTCAAACAGAGCAGAAAGGCACTCTTAGAGGAAAGACAACCTGAGCTTGACTATGGGAATGGTCTTCTGTGGGTCAAACGAAGAGAGCCAAGTTGATATCAACTAGCTGGATTTATTCATCTAACGACAGCTCTTTCTCAGAAGTATTCTCTGATTTATTTTGATGTTTATGATGGGTGTGATGGGTCTGCTTCAGTATGAGAACTTTCTGAAGACATGCCTTTACATGGGCCTTCTTTAGCAGGGGGACCTTGAGGGTGCTGCAAGATTTCAATGTAGTGTGTTACCAAAGGTGTTTTTGGAGACTGTGGTTCCAGGTGCCTTTAGATCAAAAGAGTCTTCTGTGTAGCTGTGGGCTGATCCATCACCTTTGTCATCATCGTTCTCGTCCCATGAGGAAGATCTTGCATTGAACTCTAGATCAAGGGCAACTAAAGCTAATTTTTACTGTAAATTTCATCCTTTTGTAAATAATGGAACCAACAGTTGTAAACTTTTCACCCAGCGTCTTGCTGATGCTCTTGTAGTCCATTTTAGTCTTTTTTAGATCTACTATATGGTCCCTGATGTCCTTTGACATATTTTTGGTCTATATATGATGGTGGAGAGATTGGATTGGAAGAAACTGATTTTTGTTGACAGGTGATTTCAACATGTTGAGTTAAGGAGTATCTGTAATGGATTGATTGTAAGCTGTGTGCTTCATGGGCAAATAACTAATCTGTAAGAGCTAAAATTCTGGCTGTGTTGTGGTGGCATAATTTGTTTTGAGTTTTTTTTTTTCGCTCAAGGACCTACAGATGAGTTTGTAACTTTTATTTTCTCTAGGTATTAGTATATATTTTGATTCAAGCAATACATCTGCCAAGAACACAAATGAATAAGTCACTGATACACAGCTCTTATTTTATCATTATTTTTTTTAACCTTTATTAAACTAGGTAAATTCCATTGAGAGCACAGATCTCTTTTTCAAGGGAGGCCTGGGCCTGAAGTCAGCCTAAATGCATGTTTGTTTAGACTGTGGGAGAAAACCCACACAAACTAGAAAACATGCAAACTCCACACATAAAATCCCCAGATCCAACCCGTGATTTGAACCCAAGACCTTCTTGCTGTGAGACTACTTTTGTAACCACTAAGCCGTCATGCCGCCATGCTTTAATAATAGTGCAGACAGTGTTAGCAAAGGTAGCTTGAAACTGTGTAATGTTATTGTTATGTCACTACTATGTAACCCCTGTTATTATGGTGTAGATGTGAGGTTTCAGAATTGTTATGTTCAGGCTACTGAATTTTTTAACATGACTAAGTTCCTGTTTACAAGACAGTTTTTAAGTAAAACCGGAACATTTTTGTTGCCTTTGGGCAACAAGACAACAGTCAGATTCTATCACCTAAACATTTGGAATCCAGGTCTTATAGTTTAAGTTTTTGGAAACACTCAACATCAGTGTGAAATCGTACATGCTAACTACGGACGGCTGCAGTCAAAAGTTTTTCTGCACTTGCATGAGTATATCAAAAACAGTAACAATGGCAGGTAGCAGAGTCCTGTTTGGGCTACCCAACTTCACGGTTGGTCCAGACAAACATTCATGTTTTCACCATTTTGGATGTAACTCTTTTCATGCTCAAGACTGAAGTGTCTGTGCATGTGCACTTGTTGTTGAAAACAAAAATAACAGTATCAGCAAGTAAATAGGCATGGAAACTTACAGCAGATTCAATGAGCACAGCATTACTGTGTAAATGTCCAACTTTTTCACAACCAACATAATAAAATATCTAACGTTTCCAGGGATCGTTCACATGTAAACAAGCCCCACTTAACCAAGCATTGTTGGAGATCAGTTTCCAAAGTTGGGTTCAGGACACTTCTGTGTGGGTCTTGAGAAAATCTACAGAAAATAAATTGACTTTTAAAATGATTCCCAGTAACACATTTACCTTTAACAGTTACATAGAGGTAAAAACATTGGTTATGAAAAGAATAAAAACATATAATGTTGATGAGGCTCTGTGTTAAATGACTTATTAGCATTATTTGTATCCTTCAACCAGAGTACATAGGGTTTTGAGTCATTGATTTTGTGGGTTAAAAGCTGAAATGTTTGAGAACCACAGTGCTAAAGTATCAGAAATGTAAAGAGGAGATAGTTGACTTTATTTTTTACAGCCACATCTCTCAATTTGCTGAATGGATGGATGGATAATGTGGTATTTACTTTTTCCTGTGAAATTGCTATTCAACCAAATCTTTTTCCTGAAAGCCTCTCCAAATGCTTTGTAAATGTGAAACGATGTTAACCTGTTGCCAATTCAGTAAAGAACTTTACAGCTGGACACCTCCCAGCTGTGAAGTTAACGAAGGATCCTGGGATAGAAACAGACACATTGTTTTTCTCTGTTTTATGTGATCTGTTTGGACTTTAACTTATCTAGCTAGCTAGCTGTGTGTTTCTGCATGTGTGTTTGTCTGTGCAAACAAATACAATTACAGTAAGTTCCTACACATAATGTCAAGTGTCTTTATAACATTGTGGCTTCCCACAATTGACAAAGGAAGGACAAAGGAACCAGTAAACAGGAAGCAAGAAAGGTGAAAAACCTACAAACACAAAAAAACATTACATTTAGGTTTACCCATTTTTCCTTACGCTTTAGCCTCAACCGTTTCATACAGTTTATATTTATACTCATATTTATACAGATTCTATTGCTATCACAATGGTAACTATACATTAATTTTTAACCTACATGAAATAAAGTATTTGCCAATTTTACAGTAGATTTTAACATTGCTACTTTTTTTTTGTACTCCAAGTCTTTATTATTTATATGTCAAAATATTACAAAAGTAAACATCAACACAATCTGTAATGATTTGAGTTTTCTGTATTATGTTATGTTCTCACTCTTGTGTTCTGGTTGTCTTTGTTTTGTGTTTCTCTGTCATCATTCACCTGCCCTTAGTTAAGTAGCTCTCCACTTAGCCTGCCACGCCCATCTACACCTGTCTCTTCTTACAAATTAGTCACCTGTATCCACTTCCTCATTTCTCACTCATTTCTCACTGGTTCATTCCTTTCAGTCGTCTAATTCTTGTCTGCTGTTCATGCCATTGTGTTTTTTCCATGCCACGTTCATGCTTTTTATGTTTTTGCTCCTTGTTTTTTGTTGCTTAGTTTTTGCTGCCCCGTCAGCCTTTTGGTTTCCTTTAAGATTTGTTAAAAAATTAGGGTTTTTTTATTTTACCTCGCCTCGAGTCTGCATTCTGGGTTCGTCATGCCCCACCATAACACAATCACAACATACAATACCTCCGCTCCAATGAAGGCCCCCCAGAAAGCGGAAACGAACATACAATCGAAACCACACAACACTGAAACCACCATAACAGCAACCATAAAGTTATCAAAGGTAAAAAGAAAAACAAGAAAGTAAATAAATAAATGAAACAAATCAATCAAATTAAATAAAAGCTTTCTCAATCTACTAGATTTATATTGGATATGGTGCAGAGTCAGTCATCTTGGTGAGGTCAGCATTCCAGATATCCAATTTTTGTACATAGCCTAAAAGAGGTTTCTATATGCCATATAATTTTTGAGTACATCCTCTTGTAGAGTACCGGATCTTCTCTAATACTAGATGGTGAAGAAAGTCATTGATCCACATCTTAAAGTTTGGGGGCAGTTTCTCTTTCCACTTAAAGAGTATTTGCTGCCTAACACTTTTAACAAACATGATTAATGTTTCAAATATTTATTATTTGCATTGTAATAAAGCAAAATTCACCATACTTTAATGCTATTTATACATTTTAACTTAAAACAATAATAAATATATTTAAAGAAATTAATTCTACATGAGCCAAAGAAACGACACATATACACCAACTGTTCCTTCAACAGTTTCTCTGGCCCAAATATGTATATTACAACAAACCAGAGCCAGACCATACTTTCAGTTGAGTCCAATTAATAAACATGAGCTTACCAGTAGCCTTTTAAATCAAAGTCCTTTCTTCCATGAGTTTGATTATTTTAGTGACTGCTTCTGCCATCTTCAGCTCTGTTGCACTCCAGCCATCAGTGTCGGAACAGCTAGAATCCTCCATCAGACAAGAATAGGACAAAAATAGGACAAAATTCCCTCCAAAACCTCCAGCAGCTGCTCTCCTCAGGTCTTAGATGTTTACAGTGCTGTTTAAAAAGAAGGGATGCAGTATGAAAAATAGACCTAGAACAACCTTTAAATAGATGTGTTGCTGCCATCAAATTCAAAATACTCCCCGCCCCCAAAAAAGGTACAAGTTTAAACATTTGATATGTATACTACATTCCATAGTGAACAAATAATGGGTTTAAAAGATCTTTAAATCATTGCATTTTGTTTTAATTTACATTTTATGAAGTGTAGCAGATATCATCATTCATCATCATTTATTTATAAAGTGCTTTAAAAATCAAAGGGCTGTGCAGGTATAACAAAACTAAAAGGAAACATTAATAATGCAAAACAATAAGAAAAGAGAAGTACAAGATTTAGATAATTGGCGATGAATTCATAAAACAATAACAACAATAGTTGGCCTAATGTTTGTGCTCTTTGGAATTATATGCCTATGTAAAAAGATAAGTTTTTAAAAGAGACTTAAAATCATTTAAAGATCTAGCAGACCTCACAGACAAAGGGAATTGCACAGATCCAAGGACATGCAACTGAAAAAGCTCTGTCTCCCCTGATAGATGAGAATAAGGAAGGGTGATACCCTTTCTTCAACTTACCACATATTATAGTGAATTGATGGTGCCTTTCCAGATGTGAAAACTGCTCATATCAAAGACATTAACGCACTTCCATACCATCAGATGGGCTCACGTTACTGAGCCCATGTAGTGATGTCGAAAACAAAATCAGAACTGTTTTTAATGCAGTGGGTCTTTAGGGCCCTAGTTAGTGTTTTTCTACTTTTTGCTAACAGTTTGCCAATTATGACACATAGCTGTAGTTTCTCTTATTTTTACTAGCATCTTGCCATTATCAGTTCTTAGCTAGAGTTTTCCTGCTTGTTGTGTTTCCCTAATTTGGACTACTGGCTAAGTTTCCCCTGCATTCAGCTAGCATTTCACTACTTCTGCCTAAATACTAGCATTTTCCTGTTTTTTGCTAGTGTTTACAATATTTCAGCACAGCTTAGCTTCTTTAGCAGCTTTCAGCAAAATTATTCAGCAATAAGCATTCACACTGCATTTTCTCAGGAAATGCAATTTCTCTAGTGAGCATGTACACTCTGTCCAAGTTTTATTTCTGCTTTTCTAACTTGACTCATTCAGTCTAAGTTTACAGTATTCTTAAAAATCATATCTGCTTAAGTTTTAGTGACTTAAATATAGGTTTTAGTAATTAGATGTAAAAAATTGTTTACAAAATGTCTTTTGTGTTATGGTTTTATACACTTTTCAAATGTGTTTTAATGTTCCTCACTGATATTTTCTGACTGTATATTTCATTTGCACAGTTGTTTTATCACATGAAGACCTGAGATACTTTGTGTGTGCATCTTTATTTGAAGGGTCTGCAGAAACCCTGTCTGGAGGAAATCAAGCATGCCAGGAATGCCATCTTCAATCCATCTATGTTTGGTTCCTCCTTAGAGGAGGTGATGGCTCTTCAGAAAGAGCGATATCCAGATCGTCAGCTGCCCTGGGTTCAGACCAGACTCTCTGAGGAGGTTCTGGGTCTCAATGGAGACCAAACAGAAGGCATCTTCAGGTGAGTGAGCCATGAAAAAAGTGTTGTTCCTACTGGAACAATTTAAGGTACTGAGCCAGTATTTAACAAGGAGCAAATGAGACATTTAAGGAACCCAACCAAGCCCTGTTTTTTTTAGAAAACTGTGAAACTACCAGGTTGTATGTTTTCTTTTTGTTGTTCTAAAATTTACTAAAATCAAGTCATGTTTTAATTTTAAAATTGATGTCATATTATTAAAATACTAAATACACTTCAAAGACTGAAATACAGAAAAAGTGCTGATTAGAACTGAGAATAATTGGTTTTGTTGGAATTAGTTTTAACATGATCATACTGGTTCTTTATTGTATGACAGCAGGGGAAACCCAAACACAAGTGAGGTTGAACTGGGATTGTCTTGTGGAGGCCCCTGTCTAAAAAATCTTCAACTCACACCTCCAGAAAAGTTTTTTACATGTCCCAGGGAAGGTCAGCGACATGGAATCCAAATGAGTCGTATCCATGTCTCATTTGGAACTGTGGCCATAGATCTTGATCAAGATTGCTGCCTGTTGTGGCAGCAACTAAAGGATTGATCAAGCTGAAGAAAGGGGCCTTTAGGGCATGGCTGTCCCAGAGGACTCCTGATGCCACTGACAGGTACAGGGTGGCCAGAGGGACTGCAGTTTCTGTGGTTGTGGATGAAAAACTCTTCTGGCAAGCCAATTTTCAACACAGAAAGGGTCAGTGGGCCCTGTGGAACCAGACTGGGGATATTGTCAGACAATGGAAGGAGCACTGTAAGGATCTCTAACTATTTTTATGGACCATTTTTATGGAGGCTGAGTCCAAAAACTCGGGGGAAGACAAGACCATTATCATGCGAGACATTGCCTAGGATCTGCCACAGACTCCCCAGTGGCAGGGCACCAGGGGTAGCTGAGAATTGTCCAGAGGTGCTAGAGGTTCTGGACGTTGTGGGACTGTCATGGTTGACACCTCTCTTCAAGTTTGCATGGGTGATTAGAACAACACCTGCAAAGTGCCAGACTGGGGTGGTGGTTCCCATTTATAAAAAGGGTGACCGGAGAGTGTGTTCCAACTACCAAGGTCACACTTCCCAGCCTCCCTGGTAAAGTTTACTCAAGTGTGTTAGAAGAGAGACACTGACCAATTGTTAAACCTTGAATCCAGGAGGAGCAGTGTTGCTTTTGTCCTGGTCGTGGAACAGTGGAACAAATTGTTACCCCTGCAGAGTTGCTCAGGGTGGTCATGGGAGTTTAATTCTCCAGTCTACATAGGTTTTCTGAATTTGGAGAAGGCTTAGGATCACGTATGCCGATACCTTCTGTGGGGGTGTTGCAGGAGTATGGGGTGCTGAGGTCACTTTGAAGAACTATCCAGTCCCTGTATAACCAAAACAAAAGTTGTGTTTGCTTCCTTGGCATAAAGTTGAGCTCATTGTCAGTGGACTCCTCCAGGGCTGTACCTTGTCCTCTGATCCAGTTTGTGGTGCTCATGGACAGGACTCAAGACACAGTCATGGAGAGGAGGGTGTCTGGTTTGGGAACCTCACGGTCTCGTCTCTGTTTTTTGCAGATGATGTGGTTCTTTTAGCATTTTGAGCCCATGACCTTCAGTGTACACTGGGGCAGTTCACAGCCGAGTGTGAAGTGGCTGGGTTGAGAGTCAGCTCCTCTAAGTCTGAGGCTATAGTATGGTTCTCAAACAGAAAAAGGAAGGAATGCTCCCTCCAGAAAGGGGAAGAGTCTCTGCCTCAGCAGAGGAATTCAGGTATCTGGGAATCTTGTTCATCAGTGATTGTAGAATGGAGCTCGAAATGGATCAACAGTGGTCTTTTCAGCAGTAATTAGGGCATTGCTTTGGTCTGTTCTGGTGAAGAAAGTCAAAAGGCAAAGCTCTCATTTTACTGCAACCCTCACCTATTGTCTTGAGGTATGGATTGAGGTTGTGTATATATGTGGCTAAAATTTTTTCTTATGCTCAATCTTAGAGATTGGGTGAGGAGCCCTGTCATCTAGGGGGAGCTTGTAGTAGAGCCGATGCTCCTCCACTTCAGAAAGAGTCAGCTGAGGTGGTTCTGGCATCTGATTAGGATACCTCCTGGACACATCCCTTTGGAGGTTTTTCAATGACATCCCACTGGGAAGAGACCCCAGAGCAGACCCAGAAGTTCCTGGAGGGAATTTGTATCCTCTCTGGCCAGGGGATCCTCCAGGAGGAGGTGGTCAGTGTCACTGGGGTAATGGATGTCTGGATTTTCCTCCTGGACCTGTTTCCTCCTCGACACAACCATGGATAAACAATAGACAATGGTTACATAGATTAATTAGATTAGGCTTTGAACAGGTAGTTTTTCAATCAGTGTTACACCTAATGTTGCACAATGAAAGAATGTGAATGCAGTGTTTTATTGGGAGTTTTGCTGGTTTGTGTGTGTAAACCAGCAGTTGTTAAGAAGGAAAGATAATAAGGATGCAGGGAGAGGAGCTGAAGAATAAATATCCTTTGACTTTTGACCTCTAGGGTACCAGGAGACATAGATGAAGTCAATGCCCTAAAGCTGCAAGTGGATCAATGGAAAATCCCCACAGGACTGGAAGACCCTCACATTCCAGGTACAAACAAACACTTTCACTTGTGGAAAATGGCTCCGAGCTTGTGTGAGAGCCATTTTCAGGATTTTTGAACTTGTGTGTGTCTGTGTGAGTGTGCATGAGAGAGAGAGACTTGTGCGACCTCCATGAAGTTTTCAAATGGGTTGCCAGATGAGGGCTATTGACAAAATGGTCTGGTGGACTCTGCTGCTTTAATGTGTCCTAAGAAAAAAGAAAGGAGGAGAGGACAACTTTCCACACACAGGAAGGCAAATTCAGAATATGCTTTTGGCAATCATATTTATACTATCATAAAATGTATTTTTAACTGAATTTAAGTTACCCTGTTACTTCTGTGCTCCACAACAATTCCAAATGTGTATGTGTCCCTTTGGGAAAATGAAAAATTACCCGCCTCTGGTTGGGAAGAAGTATGATATCGCACCTCTCTTCAAACTCAAAGTGACA
>NC_051453.1:22969659-23000557 GCF_001649575.2 Kryptolebias marmoratus | reverse complement strand
CCCCTTTCCCCCCAAACCTCACTTTTTGTTGTTTCAAATGGTTTCCTCATTTCCTCCCACACACACACACTGTGTCAGCAATCAAAAGAAAACATTTTTAGGGTTCAGCATTGTGACATACAGTTCTCTCATTTTCTCTGACACCCATAGCTCCACCCATACACACACACTCACACGCATTTGCAGTAATTACCTTTGAATTGATCTAATCCAATCAAAGAAAAGAGGGAGGATTTTTCATTCCTTTAAATGTTCTTACGCTTTGCCCTATCTTCAGTATTTGCTGTTGACGACCTTTTCAGAGATGATTAGAGTAAAAAGTCAGGCGAGAGAATATCGAGATTGATGCGAACCTCGCCGAAGGACTACCTACTGCCGAGGCTTCAACTTCAACAACCCAGAATAAGGCATTTGCTAGCTTCCTAGCAAAAAGCACCGCTCTTATTTGTGAAACATCGATACCTATGGAGAGGGAGAATCTTGACAAGTCGAGAGCGCATATATTCGATTTGCAAGCAGGATTTCATCTCTTGCTTTCAAAACGTTTAACGCTTGCACTCAAAACTTCTGCTCTCTTTCAAATATTCTCTTTTCTCTCTCTCAAAACTTCTGCTTTCTTTCAAATATTCTCTTTTCTCTCTCAAATCTTTGTGTTTGCGCTCTGATTTTCTCCTCGCGCGTAAAACTATAGCGGTAACACCAGAATACTGTTTGTTTTGGTCTGTGGACTTCAAAGATGGCGTCGACCGACTGCGCGAGAAGTAAGCGCCCCACAACGTCTCTGCCCAGAGGAACACTGTCATTCTATTGGATGGAACGGTTGCTAGGCAACGGTGCTTAGATCAGAGAGAGCAGAAAAAAATCCGTGAGCGAGCAGAGAGGTTTGCAAGCACAGATCCGATCAGAGAGAGATAGCGAGAGAGAGAGAGAGAGAGACAGAAGTTGTTTTGCGCGCAAAATGACAGGGGAGGCAGACCACACTGATTTAGTGCTAGGGAATATATAACCAGCGTGAAGACGCATCGATCTCTCCTTCATAGCCGGAAGGCTACAACATGGGTTCTTACTGTCCACCTTTTCCAATCCTGCATTCTTCTCCATCTTCCACATCTTCAGCACCTTCTCTCTTTGAGGTTTTACCAGCTGTCACTCTTGGATCGTCAGGAAGACCGCTGTCAGCCTTCACAGAGGAGCTTAAAAAGGAAGAGCTGGATACCTCTCAGGCTCTGCGGCCCTTCACCCCTTCACCAAATTCTCCAACGACTCAAGATCAGGGAAACAAAATCGACTGATGGGTCTTCTCACTTCTGGTCAAGTCAAGTCAAGTCAAATTTATTTATATAGCACTCCTCAGCAACAAGGCAAATCAAAAACTGAAAACGGCACTGTTTTACTTGCTTAATGTAACCATTTGAAAGTACATGCATGAAATTTGCTACAGGTGTATAACTCCCACCCGAACCATCATCAGTACCAATGTTTGAATGTACAGGAGGAGACGGATTTCTACTAACACAACTTCAGTGACATCCTGCAGCAGCTTTTAAAGCCTCGGTTTGTTCCTGCTATTCAAAGACTGCTGACTCTGAAACATACAGTACAAGCAGGGGATGCAGGAGCGAAGACAGTGGCTCTGATGCTTTTATACAAACTAAAAAAAGGAAAAACAGATTCATATCCCAATCCTTGAGATGTACGATGGCCTATGAACTCGAGGCTATTGCAGAGTGCTTTGAATCCTCAGAGAACTAAAGTCTATTCACATACGGAATCTTTTACATTGTTTGAAAGTACAAGGCTTTTTTTAATGTTTTAATTGAAACTACACATATCCCAATTTGTTATTGCATTATAGTATCCTTTGCCTCTTTGTATTTTTTACAGTGAAATTTAAAAAAAATAATAAATCAAGGCTTCAATCAAAAAGCCACCTTCACAGCAAACTCAATAGATCCACTTCACATTTAACATTTTAAAGATGTTTCTCTGAGCATCAGTTGATAAGAATTTAACGCTGGTCATTCTTATTTATGTTCAATTTATACGCAGGAGAAGATACCGATGCCTTGTCCCCAATTTCCAATGGGATTTTGAGGTCGGAAATGAGATTTAGAGTTCCGCTCCTGCACACTGCTACTTGAACTGTTTACACAATTACGATTCTATTCTGGAGATCAACTCGAAAAGACAAGTACTAGTTGACTACTACTAATTACTAATATGCTCTAGCCAGCTGCAAGGAGAAAAAAGAGGATCACGAAATTGAGGGCTTGTTGCATCACCTGCTAGGGAAGGTTTTTTTTAATGGGCTTCCGATCAACTTCTGCTATTATCACAAACACTACCAGGACCAAGGGTCCCATTTATAAAAGATTGCATAGGATTCATACTAAGTGTGCATACACCCAAAAGGTGAAAATGGGTCCACCAAAAAAATTGCAGATTTGTAAAACCATGCGTACTAACACCAGCAAGCAATTTCCCTTTATAAATCACATCTGTGCCTAAAAGTTTGTTCAAAAGGTCCCGCCTCAGGTTCTGCCCTCCACACGCCCACATTCAACCATAAGAAGTCAATGCAAAGCACATCATGAATGTAAAGGTGTATTGAAATGTTATTAATGTTATTTCATGGTTTTCCAACCGCAACCATGGAGAAAAGAGCGAAGAAACTAAATTTCAGCGATGCAGAAATCGATGTGCTGTTGAGTGAGGTGGAGAACAGAAAAAAGTATAATTTTTGGCAGCCACAGTAGTGGCGTTAGAAATAAAAGGAAGGTTGTGAGTGGAAACGTTGTTAATTCAGTAAGTGGGACAGAGAGGACCGTGGCTGAGGTGAAGAAAAAGTGGTCAGATTTTAGGTTGGAGGCAAAGAAGCGACTAACCGGCCTCCACCAGAGCCTGTGCAGGTGAGGTAAGGGCGTACCCGAATTGACATCTTTTGAAAGAAGGATGGCCGGTGTCGGGCCGTAAAGTGATGGTCTGCCAAAAACTGATCAGGCGCACAACCTTGAGGGAGGGAGCACGGGTGTGAGCGGTATTAAAGCGCGCCTCCTCTGCGCTCTGGGGGTTTGGAAAGGGGGTTAGAAGGCAGCAACTGAGGGAGTAGCCACTGTCCCCTCGTGTGTTAATCTGTGGTACACATTACCCGAGTGATTGTCAAGGGAGAGGAATGTGATGGGGAGAAAACATATGGCTCACCAGCAGATGCATAAATAATACTGCTGTTTTGAATGCTTATGATAAAATTATGATAAAATTGATCTGAGATTAGAGTTTGATTATGGAGTGAAGTTAAATATCTGAGAGGAATCATGATGCAGTGTGGCTTCATGCACCACTTCACCATCTGCGTTGCCAGTTTCCCATCTTCAAAATGAGTGTATATGAAAGGCATGGGTCAGAGTTTGAGTTAGGGACCACACGTCAAGTTTTTTTTATAGATCACAAACTTTACGTGTAAAGTGATGTATGCAAGTTTCAGGCCCCGATTTGTGCATATGCCAGTTTTAAATAAATAATTTATTGAGACCCCAGCTTATTTTATTGTCGATACACCCCCTTCCCATATGCCTGGAGAACACAGGTTATCCCTCACGTTAGAGGGTGGAAGAGCCACCTTTTTTGACTTTTACGGATTCATTCCAGACTTTGTTCATTACCCTACAAGAATTGTGAATTTTTTGAAAACGCTTTCTTCCAAAATATTGTATCACAATCTTCAATTTCAGAGCATCCAGTCAATCATTTGTGAACAGCACTGCATTTTTTATGTAACCGGGCCTGCGGACAGGGATGTGTCTAAAAATTACACAACGCT
This sequence comes from Kryptolebias marmoratus, assembly GCF_001649575.2. Taxonomy (NCBI): domain Eukaryota; kingdom Metazoa; phylum Chordata; class Actinopteri; order Cyprinodontiformes; family Rivulidae; genus Kryptolebias; species Kryptolebias marmoratus. The sequence continues at coordinate 22,996,737 of NC_051453.1, read as the reverse complement.
GTATAATTGTGAAAAAAAAATATCTGAAATGTGTCCGAAATAAGAGTGTTGTCATTTTTAATCACGGCACATGCTCTTTATAGATATCAAGATTGCCATGGTTCTTAAAATGTTTTTCTCATTACATTTTCCTCTACAATTTGTAGCCTGCAATAAAAAAATGGCTGTAAACTTTAAAATATGAGTAAATACTAGGCAAAAAAAGTAAAGCGATTATTTTTTTTTTTTTTACTACGTAGATCTATTAAGCAAAAGTAACTGTAGGGGAAAGAGTATATTTTATTATGAGATGGAAACGTTTGAATTATTAAGAATTCATAAGTTATAACATAACGGGGCACCATCCTCTAAACGAGGGAAATATCTATAATTTTTAGTTATCAGTCTCAACATTTAATTACCCTAAATTATGAGTTCTTCACTTCGGATTAAAATAATAATCATATCAAAACACACGCACACTAAATTAAGTTTTTACACTATTTATATGACTTTTATTGAATAAACAAATATAACACAAGTTATGGCAGGTTATGAAAATATTGCACGTTTGAATATGGTAATAAGATACTGATTGAGGGGTTGTAATGGCATGGAGGTTGAACAGAAAGTCTAATTCAATCGAAGATGTTAAAATTTTGAGGCAGAAGGGGTTTGAGAAATTAACTTTGCGTAATAGAAATGACGATTATTATTATGAATTTGACCACCTGAGTGAGACTAATTCTATCGGACTAGCTCGGAGCACCATCAGAAACCAACCAGCAAATGGTTTAGAGAGTTTATCCTACCAAGAGAAGGGTCCATCTGGCCGCTGTCTCTCGGTACCAGTCGGGAACGATTTTAGGCCACGGTGGGAAGAAGGTGACTGAAGATGTCGTCTCCAGGGCACTTTCTGTCAGCAGGAACTGAGTCGAACTGGTTCCAGTGGTCTAAACAGTTGGCAGCTCGTCTTTGGCAGGCAGGTGAACCACTCTGGGATGGCTGTTCGAAGCTGGTTTGATGGTTAGGCTGGGGTGAAGAGTCAATCTCACGAAGACGATGCAGTGGAATTTAATAAAACTCGGACTGTTACTTATTTAACTGACTTAATGTCAGTGTCGACCGTTGAAATAAACTGAAAAACTTATCAACAAAAATGTTTGGTTCAAAACGAAAAATGTGATGGTCAGCAACACAGAAAAAGAAGAGGAATAAAAATTAAAAATAGACGGGACAGGGGAAAAATAACAAAAGAGGGAAGGACGGGGCAGGAAGAGCGGTCGGAGAGGGAGCGACGGAGAAGAGCAGAGACAGGGGCCCGAGAGCGAGCTGCGCTAGACTTTTTAAACAAAGCCGGAGGTTGGGCTTTGCAAGCTTATAGTCCAATCAGAGCTGTGGTTCTCAAAAGAAGGCGAGAGTTTTGATGGTCATTTAGCCAATGAGCAGTACTCCTCCTCAGAGGGGGCATTTTGACACTTATGCAGAGGAAAAAGGGGAAAACTAAACATGGCTAAATCTTTGCATTCCTTTTCTGCCTTAAAATAAATTTAATTGGCAAAAGGGGAAGCAGACTCGATCAGTGATGAAATTAAGTCTTCTCACATGAAGTTGATCCTTTAGAAGTCAATTAATTATGGTTATTAGTATTGATACACTTGGAACCTAATGGGAGGATAATGTTAATAATGTTTTGTATGACATCTGATATGCAAATGAAAGCAAAACAAAAAACATGTAGACATGTAAAAACATTAAAGATTAAAGTGTGACTCTTGTAATTAGAGAGGAGAAAAACAAGGTTAGCACAAATATCATATTTTAACATGAGGGTTGCAGTCCAGAAACTTATCTGGAACGGATTAGAAAGTTCACATTAGATAATATAGGGACTGAGCAGAGACCAGGGTGCTGTGGTACTTCCTTTTCAGGTCTAAAGGAATGTGATCATTCCTTTGATGTCCGTAGACCGGAGGCATTAACTGTTTTTGAGTTTAACCAGGTCTCTTGTTCTCTTCTCAGAATGTAAATTTCTTCCAAAGTAGTACAATTGACACCTTTGTTTGTCTTTGGAGCTGAGAGGTCTGGGAAAGGGGGTGTAACTCTTGTTTTAGAGTCAACAACAGTGATTAGTTTATGGCTATTGTAGGGGTCCTCAGAATGGGGGACTTCCTAGTATGTGGCTCCTTTTGGTCTCAACAGAGGCCTCTCAAAACACTGGTGGTTTAGTTTAGGTGAAATAGTCCATTTTTGCATTAGGCTGTTAATGCAAAAATAATCCAAACTCTGACGTATGACCCTACATGACCCATTTTGGAGCCCAGATCTTCATACCAAGAAGTATTTACTTGTTGACCACAGTCTCTCTCCACCCTGCTCAGTTCTGTACCATCTGTGGTAAAGTGTTAAAGACCTGCTAGTTTTTCTTTTCATGTGTCTCATCAGCGCCTCCCTCTGATTTGTCTATTCATTACGAATGTTTAGATTATTCACAGAAAATAAAAGGAATGTTCAGTTTTGACAGAATATTTAGAAAATCTATCTAACCTCTAGGTAACGGTTTGAAACAATAGCCGTGTTGCTCTTTTGCGGCAACTTTCAAGCTGTCATTAATTTTTTTTTTTTTTTTTAAATAAAAAAAAAACCCACACAGCAATTTGAGCCTGGGATCAAAAGTAACTTCAAGGATACAGGCATTTGTTCAGTGAGACCCGCTATACGCTGCCAATCTCTTGTGATTTGTAAAGACTACATTTGTGAGTATAGGGTTAAGCTTAGCTTGTAGCAAAACAGAGTTGATCTTCTTTCTTAACAATATGAGATGTCGCCCGTCCAACGTCTTTTCAGCTCTGTGTTTGACATTCCAAACCATCCAAACAGTCTAGTTATATAGTGCAAAGTTACAACAAAAGTCATCTCAGGGCACTGTACAAAAACAATCACATACATTATAAAGAGTCAGTTAGTAAATGTTATCTATCTAAGGAAGTCAGCAGATTGCGTTGATTCTTCACTGTGTCAGTCTCCCATCCTGAGCAGCACATTGGCAACAATGGAAAGGGAAAAACTTCCTTTTAACAGGAAGAAACCTCCAGCAAAATCAGGCACAGGACGAGCAGCCAACTTCTTCAACCGGCTGAGGTTTGAGAGGACAGGAAAGAGACACAGACAAACTCGTCCAGGTAAAGTTTCTATTGGAAGAAAGACAAGGAAAAACATATCCTCATCTGCAGTTACTTCCCTATTGGACTGGACAAATTCATCCAATTCTTGAAAGTGGTTTAGAATATTGTCTATTGAATATTGTTGACAGGAAATATAATCTGATGCTGCATGTTTCATCCGGATAATTCTAACTGGATTATATAACTTCTATCAACCTTTGATATTGCTCTGTTAGCCTGGTGTAACATTTGAGTTAACTTCTGCCAAATCTGGACCAGTCTCTGGACCAGTATTGAAAGGGTATTCCTTATTTTGCAGGTGTTAAAATGTTCACTCACTATTATTTGCGGAGTTAGCTCATTTTGATCTTGCTCTGAGGAGAGAGATATGAGATTTCCTCCATCCTGCTGAGGCTGGTTAGTTGTGGGTGAGCTTGAGCAGAGGAATTATTAAACTGGCCCAGTGCACTTTTTAAAGGTTGGAAAAAAGTTTTCGGCTTGAGCAGGGTCTGACAGAATTTGATCTCCATTTATCAGGTGAAAAACAGGTGCAATTTCATTTATTTGAAAGAAATGTGTTGAAATTTGATTTAAATTTACAGCTATTTGTAAATTGCTTAAAGATGTGGATGACAACTCTTTGTCTGACTTGGTAATAAAAAAATAGATCTTAGTTTTCTTGGAGAATTCTTGCTGGTTCTTGTAAGCGCCAGTAAACAGACTCCCGTTAAAAGTTGCACATGCGCAGTAGCTCCTCTTCAATACAAGAGATAGGACCGTTCTGGGGCGCAGCTCACCTCACTGCCTCCCGCCGCCAGAGCGTGGGACTCCCGCCGCTGGAGCCTGATGTCACATCCGCCTGTCATAAAGTTCGCCGAGCGAGTGTGCTGCCTTTTATTCAAAGACAGTAATAAGTTCATTACATGATTAAGTTACATACACAAGGTAATAAAAGAGTTCATAGTTAATAATTAGTTTAAGAAAATTTATGCTAAAAAACTGTTAAAATGTTTGGGTTTGAATTCTAATTGGAGTGAGACATTTGAGCTTCGTACGTGCAGAATACGTGACGTAGTGATTGCTCCCACCATAAGACAAGCTTTGATGTATTTTCTCCATTAAAGTTTTGAAAAATAAGGAAGAAAACAGGTCTTATAAACGCTAAATGTGTCCTACGGGCTTGTGCCTTGGGAGACCTTTGTAAGTATTGGTGTGTTCAAGAAGCACTTGTGCATATGTGCATTTATGTGTACCTTATAATGTTGCTTCTGTTGTTTTAATTCATGTAAATACACAGGTGTGATACCTTAGTATATGTTTTGGTATATGTCTTTTTTAGACTTATAGCCCCCCCTGGAGAAAACTCCACCAGCCACCACTTCACCACACACAACCTAAAAATGCGTAACGACACAGGCAAACTCTTCTAAGGATAGATATTGGGTTTCAAAAATTTCTGCTATAGGTTCCGGTGATGTCACCTTCCGAGATGGCAGTTTAAGCTGATTGCTCCTCCGGGAAATCTGAATTTGACCCTTGTTACCAGGCAAATATAACAAAAAATGAGTAAAATGGAGGTTGCAAGGGGGTCTCGAGTGGGGAAAAGGGACGGAAATAAGAAAAACACAAACAAAGAATCGGCGCAAGAAAAAAAGACGGTAAGTGAATCAACATCACTTCAGCACTCTGATGAAGCTAATGCTAATGCTAATCCACTTGCCAATGGGGCTGCCAGCTAGCAGAAATTTTGGAAGAATTACAGGAGTTCCGAAAAGATGTGAAACAACAGATAGATGATATTAAATCAGAACTCACCAATGTACATAAAAAAATTAAGGAGATGGAGGACCGAGTTGAAGCAGTGGAGGAGCGAGCACAGAACATGGAGCAAATACTGGGCAAAATGATCGAACTGGTGAACCAACAACAAGAAAAACTGCTCGACCAGGAAGGGAGATCATGGTGAGAAAATATCCGGATATACAACGTGCCTGAGGGAGCAGAAGGTTCATCTATGAGAGATTTTTTGGATAAATTACTTTAAGATACGCTGGGTCGACACTGGAGATCGACCCAAATATGGAATTGGACATTAAGTGGGCACACCGAGCACTGTCTCTGCTACCTACTGGAGACAGAAACAACAGGCCACGATCTATTGTTGTTAAATTTCTCTGCAGCAGAACCAAGGAAGATATACTACGAAAAGCATGGGGGAAGAAAGGAGTGCTTCTACACAGCAAACCGATATATTTTGATCATGACTGCCCTCCCACGGTGCTGCAGAAACACAAAGAAAACTCTGAAGCTAAATGTGTCCTGAAACAGAGAAAGATTTGCTTCCAGACTCCATTCCCCACTAAACTATGAGTGTTTTATGAGGAGTAGACATGGCTCTACCAGACAGCAGCGGAGGCGACGATGGACATGAAGGAGTGCGGTTTGCCTGTCCCCCTGATCAAGCCAAAGGAGAGCCTGGCCGAACAACTCTCCTGCACCGCCTGGAAGAAGATCGGCTCGAAACAGCAAATGCCAAGAGAGGAACGAGAGATGAGCATCAGAGAGAGACTCCGTGAGTTCAGAAGAGAATTCTGAACTCACGGAGTCTCTGATGCTCATCTCTCTCGCCAGTTCCCCCGAAGAGAAGCTCTGAATAGAAACAAAAATGACTGGTAAGCTAAAATAAAAAATTGAGTAATCAATAGAGTATAACTTAAAAGGTCACTGTCTTTAAATTAGTTTGATGGCTTTGAACTAGAAACATTATTGTGGTGATATTTGATACAGTCCCTAACCCCAACTTAAAAAGAGAGGAGGAATGCGCACTCAAAAATGGACAAAAACAGCTTCAGCAAAGTTGGGTGCCCTCCAAACGCTCTCAAAAGGAGGATTTCCCCCAGCGCTAGATGGTTCTCCTAACCAAGTTCAGGGTCATTTGTTCAGGACCCCAACCCTGGAATCTAAGTTTTTGGGGGGGGGTTTTCTGTTCTTTATGATTAAGATGCTGCTATATAAAAGTACGGAGATTGATTTTATCAAGATCAAATATAAAATCTCTAAAAACGAGTTACAAGATAATTACACATGACAAACAATAAGATAAAGGTAATTACTTTTAATGTTAATGGCCTGCTCAATCCAATTAAGTGAAGTAAAATTTTATCTAAAATGAAGAAGGAACAGGCTCACATAGTGTACTTACAAGAAACCCACCTGAACAGAAGTGAACATGAAAAATTAAGAAGGATGGGATTCAACCATTTATTTTTCTCCTCATATAAATCAGGACATAGAAGGGGAGTAGCTATCCTTATCTCAAATGAGATACAGTTTGAAAAATTACACAAACTAACAGATAAGGAAGGTAGGTACGTTTTTGTCAGAGGCAAACCTTTGTGGAGGGAAACATTGTTACATTATTCAACATATATGCTCCCCCTGGGAGCAATATTGAAATTTATAAGAAAATAATTTATATAATGATAAAAGAAACACAAGGTGTTTTGATCAGTGGAGGGGATTTAAATATAAGATTGCAACTGAAGATGGACACTTCTAGTGAGAAAACATACCAAAAAAAAACCTCAACACAAAAAAATAAATATACTTTTAAAGGAAGTTGGTCTGATAGACACATGGAGAGACTTTAACCCTAATAAAAAGGAATATACACACTATTCAGCCACTCACTCTGTTTACACAAGAATTGACTATTTTTTGACATTTACAAAAGATAGAGACAAGATTGACAAGCATGAGATCGGAACAATAGATATGAGTGAACACTCACCTGTATACTTAACAGTTGACCTTGGCTTACAAAATAGAAATAATATATGGAAACAAAATTCAGGTCTACCTATTAACCCGTGGTTCAAACACTAAATATGAAAAGAAATCAGTTACTTTTACCGAGTTAGATTTTAACGATAATGGAGAAGTATCTCCTCCAATATTATGGGACACTCTTAAAGCTGTTCTGAGGGGGAAAATTATAGCAATGTCATCACATTTAAAAAACTTAAGAATAAAAAGATCAGATGAATTGCATAAAAAACTGGAAGATTTAGAACAAAAACAAAATGGTACATCAGTTATAATGGAAGATTAAAAATGAATCAGAAACAGAATAAATGACATGGCAACACAGGAAACTATGAAAAAGCTCATGTTTCTTAAACAGGTGGCTCAAAATCTTTGAAGGTACTAGCATAAAAAAAAAACAGCAGAAAATACAATCTATAGAATCAGAAATCCTGAAACAAAATTGTTAAAGAACAAATGGAAAAACATACAGGAAGCATTTGAAATATTTTACAAAACATATTCAAAAATTTCTGGAGGAACTATTGAACAAACTGATAAATAGTTGGACTCACACTTTACACCGAACAAATTAGACACCAGGTTTAAAGACTGGACATCCAAAGGAATTACAGCTCTCTGTACAATAATGAACAACGGAACCTTAAAAGGGATTTTCAAACACTCAAGAGAAAATATTCTCTGGACAAACAGGACTTCTACCGATACTTACAAATAAGAAATTTTAACTTAAAAATTAAGCCAATTACTGACAAAAATACAAATCTAATAGAGATTTTAATTAATGCCTATAATTAAGAAATTAAAGGAAAAATTTCACTTATTTACAAAAACCTAATAGATCTTAAAAACAATTTGACCCTTGATATTAAAGCAATGTGGGAAAGAGAAGGCAACGTCTCTTTAACAGAGGAGGAATGGACAATAATATGGAAATAACAGTGGATATAAATCACTACTATGGCAAGAATTTGGATGGAAAAACTTGCTACGGTTCTTTATCATACCTACTCAGAAATATCACTTTGACAGAATTCTTTTTACTTGTTGGAGAAAATGCGGAAATCAAAAAGCAAACCTTTACCATGTCTTCTGGGACTTCCCAATTATAAAGGATTACTGGAAAGAGAAATTGTCATGGTTTTAGAAGTTTATTTGACCCACATGCAGAGAATCTCAGAAAGCAGAAGAAACCAGAATTTAAGTTGTATTGAACAAATGATAAATTTATGAGTTCTTGTCCTGGGAAATGCTGAAGGGAGACTGGATCACTGAAACGGAAGCGGAGATGGTGAGTATTTGTAGAACTTGAATGGAAAGGTTTGGTAGATGGATGACTTAGAGGAAAGAAAAGTTGTTGGTCCGCCAGGGAGAGGTGAGTGGAGTTTGAGGGGCTTGGGTCCGAGAGATGTTCCTTGAGAGTACGGAGGAGTAATTTGGCCTTGTTGGAGTCCAGAGGAAGCCAATAGATGGTGAGGGTTGGAGGGCAGACAGGTCTTCGAGAGCCTGATATGTGGAGGTAGCGGCTGCCAGTCGTGGAAGAGGAACTATTAATCAGACGATGAATGCTGGGAACCCAGGAGGCAACATGGGATCTGAACGAATGACTTGTAGATCACAAGGAGTACCTGGTAGCAAACAAACTGGTTAGTGTAAAAGAAGAGAAGATTACACAGGGAGACAAGACACTTCTAAGAAGGGTGTCTAGAGTACCATAAAGGTTAACACTCTGGCATTGAATGACTGGCAGTCCCCTCCTCTTATCCTGTGGCTTGGTGAGTGGTAATGTGGCTCAGGTGTGAGCAATCAGTGGAAGACCCGTTCTCTGGATGTGGCTCCATGGCTCCCTCTAGTGGAAAAAGAGAGAACCCAAACCCCTGCTCCCTAACATAAATAGTGCCTTACAAGACATTTTCAAACAGAACATTCCTCTAGAGATCAAGCTGATGTATTTTGGCATAATACCTTAAGAAGTCTCAAAAAGAAACAAATATTTGATGACTATTTTATCAACAGCAAGTAAAAAGAACATTACAAGAAAATGGTTATCACAGGACAAACCAACTTTAGATGATTGGATGGATATAACATTTGACATATATAAAATGGAAAAAAATAAAAGCCTCTCTCAATTGTAAGATTGAACTATTTTATTTTTGTTGGCAGAATTGGGTAGACCATGTGAAACCTAAAAGATCTGATTACATTTTCAAAGACCAAACTTGATGGAATCACTACTATAGTCCACTCTCCTATAATAGCTACATCTTACAATCAACACTGTTTCTGACAGCATATCTTTGTAGTTATTTTATGTATTTATTTATTTTTAAGTTCAATTCTTATGTAGTTAGCTCTTTAAGTTTTTCCTTTTAAATTCTATTTTTTACTCCTTTCACTAAAATCCTTCTCAGGGAAGTGGAGTGATTTATTTGTTTTGTTTATTATAAGGCAATGGCCTATTTGTCTTTATTTTTAAATGATGAAGCTGATTTTGTGTTGTTGAAGCCAAATGTTATGTATAATTGGTCCCCTGGGAATCAATATAGAAAAAAATAAAATTTCTGCTATATCAAAAACCCTTTATAAATATTGATGGAAGTTCATCCAATAGGTTGAATGGTGCCTCCCAGTGGTCTGATTCTGACATATACTTTGAATCCCTTGATGAGAATGGATTTCACACACATTCAACTTGATTCAATTCAGTTTATTTATTCAATTCAGTTTATTTATTCAATTCAGTTTATTTATTTAACACCAATTCCCAACAAAAGTCATCTCATGAAGAAGAAAAAAACAAGTCCAAATAATAAATCAAATTCAGATCCAGATTCAAAGTTAATTATAGTCATTTGATTCCTGTTATAATACAGACTATTCATAACATGTACATTATGAAATGCCAATTAGTAAAAATTATGAAGCCAGCAGATTGCGTAAAATCTTCACTTCGTCCCAATCTCCCATTCTGAGCAGTATCAAAGCGAGAGTAGAAAGGAACGCCTCCCTTTTAACAGGAAAAAACCAGCAGAACCAGAACCAGGCTCTAGATGAGTGGCTATCTACCTGGGGTTTGAAAGGACGGGAATGCGACATGGACAAACACTGAATAACGGGCCCAGTTGTAGTTTTTATGGGAAGAAAAACAATGTTAATGATAGCAATAATTACATTACAGAATAAGAACAGAAGCAGAGTGAGGAAATGTGGTCAGTTTGTCCTCCAGCAATCTAAGCCTATAGCAGCAGAACTAAGGGATAGCTCAGGAAACCCAACCTAACCCTAACTATAGGATTGATCAAAAAGGAAAGTCTTTAGCCTGACACCCTGTTTAAAAGTAAACAGGGTGTCAGCCTCATGGACAGAAACTGGGATTTTGTTCCACAAGAGAGGAGCCTGATAACTGAAAGCTCTGCCTCCTGCTCTACTTTTAGACACCTGCAGTCTGAGAGCAAAATATGGAACATGACAACTCATAACTTCTCCTTTAAGAAACCTAGTTTTGCAGTTTTGTCAATCCTGTGTATGTTTTTAGTCACACACAGAACACATACAGAAAAACAGTGAATTGCCTATAATGATAAGAATTATATCTAATGTTGACCCTGTCTCTCTGTGTTCCCAGCTTCTCTGTTAAAACTCTGGTACAGGGAGCTAGAAGAACCGCTGATCCCTCACGAGTTCTACGAGGAGTGTATCAGTTGCTATGACAACCCAGAGGCAGCTGTCAATGTGGTTCTGGGTCTGCCACACATCAATAAGCTGGTACTCTGCTACCTCATCCGCTTTCTACAGGTAACTCCCCCAAACACAGTCCAGAAATTTACTAAACTCAAAAACAAAACTGTAAACCGTGAAGCTTATTCTGTCACACTGTTATCAGAGGTTTGGTTGCTTTTATGAACATGCTCATTTATATACTATTTAATTTTTTTAGATACTATTTTGAAGCTGAGGTGGAAAATCCTGTACGTTTTTATTACACCACTTTATAACAAAAATTCTCATTGAGACACATAAAGAACAATTTTTTTATACAGTTTTTTAATTATTATTATTTTATTTTTAAATAAAAGCATATGCATGGACCAAATAGCCTAGAGTCAGGTTGAGAGGAGTCAGACCCATGAATGCAGACCAATATGAGGAGCTTGAGTAAAAACTTAAAGATTTAATAATTCAAGAACCCAAATAAACAAAAAGTTGGTGTGGTGCAACCCAAAGGCGGGTATAACAGCGGTGTAGTGTTTCTGTCTACTGTCGCCCCCCAGGAGGAAGGTTGCAGGATCACTTTCCAGCCTAGGGCCTTTCTGGGTGGAGTTTACATGTTCTCCCTGTGCTTACATGGGTTTACTCCGGGTTGTCCAGTTTCCTCCAACAAACCAAAAAAATATGCATGTTAGGTTAATTGGTGACTCTTAAATTGTCCCTAGGTGTGAGAGTGTGAATTGTCTCTATGTGTCCTTGTGATGGACTTGCGACCTGTCCAGGGTGTCCCCCGCCTCTCGCACAGTGACTGCTGAAGATAGTCACCAGCTCCCCGCGACCCAGAATGGAGAAGCGGGTAAAGAAAATGGATGGATGGATGGATGGATGGATGGAACTCAAATGCATGGAGGAGAACCAGAACCAAGGCATGGAAACACAATGATCAAATGCAGATGGAATGGGAGTAGAACCTTAAGAAGGCTGGGGTAGATTGGAAAAATGGCATCGGTGAGACTGATAATTACATGGTACAGGTGTGAGGGGGAGGGGTAGGACTGAGGAGCAGAAAATGACTGAAGAGAAGTACTGAGAATGACAAGAAACACAAGGAGGCCCTGGAAACAAACTGAACACAAACAAAATACAAACTGAAAATAAACACAGGAAATAAACATGACTAAATAAACAGCAAAACAGAAAAATAAACACTGAAAAACAGATTTTACAGGTATTTGCACTAGGAGTTGTGACTTACTTTCATTTCTAAACAATATAGCTTGGTCGTTTATGATTTGTTTCTTTAGCTTGCTACTGAATTTTAATAAAATCTAATACGAGTAAACCTAGACAAATATTTAAAATCAAACATTTCCAAACACTGGAGTATCTGAAGTAGTACTCTGAACATTGCTTTGTCCCTCTATGTTTGACTTCTATAAATTTTACAAAAATTTAAGTTTCCACAATTTTCTGACCAAATCTGACTTGAGAAGACAATTGCTGATAAACATACACACTGTTTCAATGGGGGTTTGGGTAGGTAGCAGAGGAGAAGCAGCAGAGAGTTGTGTAAGACTACAACTCTGCTTTCTGCACTGGACCCTGCGTTGTCAATAATTTGGATGACTATTTGTGTATTTAACTATTTAACTATAGACTAATTGATAGAGGGATTACTTTTATCTAATAGAAATCACATGTTAAATCTTTATATTATTAAATCAAGTTGCACATAATATTAGAAACGAGGGAAAAACATTTCTCATAAATTAATAAGAAACATGTTTTAACATTTTAGTTATTATAAGTTGATGTGATCTTCGAACAACACAGTATACCCAACGTTACTTTATTAGAAGCCCCCTGCATGGCATATAGCTAAGTAACTAGAAAGTTTTAACAATATGTGACATATACAGTATGCAGCAGCCCTAAATAAAATAACCCTCCATCTGAGGAAGGCTACAGAATGTGATGGGATCAGTCCTAGGATCCTGAAGACCTGTGTCAGCCAGCTTTTTCCTGTCTTGCAACACCTCTTCAACCTAAGCCTGAGCCAAGAGAGAGTGCTAGTGCTCTAGAAGATGTCCTGCCTGGTTCCAGGTCCAAAGAAGTCAATAACAGATGACCTCAAGGGTTACCGTTCAGTTGCCCTTACACCTCATGTGATGAAGGTGTTGGACAGATTGGTCCTGGACAATCTCAGGAGGCAGACACTACTAGACCTGCTGCAGTTTGCCTACCAGCCTTGGTTGAGAGTTGATGATGCTGTCATTTACCTGATGCAGCGAGCTCATTTACACTTGGATGATGGAAGCAACACTGTGAGAATCCCTTTATATGATTTGTCCAGTGCTTTTGACATCATTTAACAGGTGCTTTAGGGGAGAAGTTGGGTGTATTCTGGATGGAGAGGAGTGTGAGTACAGGGCACTGGTGGACAGCTTTGAGAAATGGGCTGGGTGAAATCACCTGCTGCTGAATGTGGTCAAGACCAAAGAGATGGTGATTGACTTTAAGAAAATGGGAATGCCTTAATGTGCACTGCACATTAAGGGAGATGAGGTGGAGATGGTGGAGAATTACAGGTACCTGGGAGTCATCATCAAAAGCAGACTGGACTGGAAATCCACCCCAACACTTGTGCTGTATACAATAAGGGGATGAGCAGATTATCTCCTGAGGAAGCTGAGATCCTTCAATGTTTAAATATTCTGGCAAACATGTTTAAGAAATATCTTCAGTACAGATCAAATTTGGTACTTAAAAACATTTCTAGAGAGCTTTGGAAAGTAAAATCAGATTAAACAGAACCTGTATGGTTCTCATGACAGTAGGTTTGTGTTTAATCTGGATAAACAAAACCTTTATGATTCTTCTAATAGTAGGTCAGTTTTCTTTGAGAGTGAAAAAAACATGTCGGTTCTCGTGAGAGCAGGCTTGTTTAAACTGAATGAACAGAACCTGTAGAGTTCTTCTGACAGTAGATTTGTGTTTAATTTTGTTGAATAAACAGAACCTTTATGGTTAAACTGACTGTAGGTTTATGTTTATTTTAAATTTAAAAAAAAGGTTTCACTGACTTGAGGTTTATTTAATAACTAAACAGAAGTTTGTGTTTAATCTGAAAAATCTGAACCCATATCGTTCTCCTGACTGTAGTTTTTTTTTTAATCATATCAGTCAGAACATCTATGGTTCCCCTGACAGTAGATTGTGTTTAACCTAAATGAACAAAACCTGTGAGGTTCTTCTGACCGTAGCTTTATTTAAGCTTAATAAACGGAACCTGTATAGTTTTCCTGACTGCATGTTTGTTTAATCTGAATAATCAGAACTTGTACAGTTCTCTTGAAAGTAGGTTTTTGTTTTGTCTCCAGGTATTTGCACAGCCAGCCAATGTGGTCATCACCAAGATGGATGTGAACAACTTGGCCATGGTCATGGCTCCTAACTGTCTACGCTGCCAGTCCGATGATCCCAGAGTGATCTTTGAGAACACCCGCAAGGAAATGTCTTTCATCCGGGTGCTCATCCAGCGGCTCGACACAAGTTTCATGGATGGAATCCTATAGCTCCCTTTACCTGCACCCCCAAACACTCCTCACACCTAATACCTACTCCTTGGTCCCTCAGCCTCCTTTAACTAGCTACATCACAGCTGGGGACCAAACACAGGGACATCAGGCCTCCTGGATGACACATGTTGACTTTACAGAACAAAAACTGCTTCCGTTTGAGTTCAGCCGCTGTGTGTTTTCAGTCGAACCAGCTGTTTTTACTTTCTGTTGATTTTCAGCCAACATTTGGACCGAACCGTACTGTGTGTGCCTTCACTTCCATTAATACAGTACACACATTTAGCATGAAGATACGAGCAGGGATCTCATCACTGACCCTTTACTTTAAATCTAAATAGTTTTCTATAAAATGATTTCTCTTATCTTTTGCTTTTACTACACATGCACTGCCACATGAACACACTTAAATTTGCTCCTTGTTTGAGGATTCCAGCTTCTACAGTAAACACAATCTTATGTAAACAGCAGTAAGATGAAAGAACCAAACACATGTTTCTCAGACATCATATCTCACAGCAGCTGATCTACACGTTTGGTTCTGGATTTGTTGAAGACAAAGAACTTTCAGCAATTATTGCTACTTATTCTCATCTTTGTAGGACCTAAGAACTCAGACCTAACAGGATATCTTTTGCCTTAATATGGCAAACTGAGCTGTATGAAACAAATCCCATATTGAAAAGATAAGCTTGTTGGCTGCCATCGGGATGATGAGAAAGTGACAGTTCAGTTAACATGTAACCAGCTCCATTTGGACTTCAGGGCTTCAGTACTTTGTGCTGGGTTTTACATCAAATGTTGTGTGATATGAAGTAAACAAATCATAGATTAACCTTTTTCTACTGTGTGGCACTGTTAAAGACACTTTGGCTGCAAAACAAATCCTAATTAATGGTGAATTCAGTTCAGTCAAAAACCTGTAAACCCCTCATGGCCTTAAAGCTCTTAGATGTAATTTGTCCTCATTAAGTGAATAGGATATTTCTAAATGTGCCAATCTGACTCTAGCCACATCTCTGCCCACATATAACATTGGTTGGTCCTGTCACAGCTACCCCCAAAGCTGAGCTGCAGTCGAAGAAACCAGGAATCTTCTTCTCCCAGCTTCATAAGCTTCTGGCTCAGATGTCACAACAGCTAGCTCCTGTCTTTGAGTTGAGCAAGTGCACAGTTCCTAAGCTCTCAGCTCCTTCATCTGGTGAAGTGCCCCAATTTATTAATCCCCTTCAAAACTTCTCAGTGCCCCAGCATCTGTATGGTTATAAAAAATAATCACTTTGTTCCTTCAAGCCCGGTTCTGTATAAAACAGTCAGACAGAATGTGGTGCTGTGCAGAAACAAAGCATTGATAATTTATTTTGCTAGTGATTCCTGGAAACATCATCAGAACTAAATGGATAATTCTGCAGCCCTGAAGTTCTGTAGAACAGGTGGTTAAATCTTTTATTCATTGAACACCTAGAAACCATACCAAACCCTAAACTACTGATCTAAAGTGTTCTGTTCCTCATTATTTGGCTGAATTTGTACCAGTGGAGCTTTGACCTTCGTATCCATTACACTTCGTTTGTATGAAGACTTGAAGCAGCTGGATCCTAAAGAAATCTTGACGTATATGTCCACTCTGCCAGATTATTTGGTGCTGTTCAGCCACTGTGGTTGTCTGAACCTGGAGCCACAGATCCACAGAGAAGAGATGACAGCAGCACTGTCAATAAACACAGCATCCTGCTTCAGAGGGAAGTGAAGAGCCCCCACTGGCCTCTCACTGCTCACTGATGATCTGTGAATGTTTCTTGCTGTCTGTGTTTGTCATTGTTTAAGACATTTCTTACATCCCTCCAGTCTTTGTCTGTGAGCAGGTACTATTATTATATTTGATGTTTTAACACTTTCTTTTATATGACCTAATTTATTCATATTTATTTGACATTTCCTTAATGACCTCTTAAGATATTGTATTGTAGGCTCAAGTGTGTGTTTTTGTTATTGCACAGGTGTGTATGTGTGTTCTTTGTTTTGTTTTCTTGGCGGGGGGGGAGTGGCTTTGTTTTTAACATAATGAAGCATATACATGAATATGAATACATGACTGAACAGTTCTTTGCCACAACTCACAACTCAAACTCAAAGGATAAATGGTGAGCTCACGGTCAAGCCTCCCACCCGCCACACCCCCTGCATACTTGCCAACATTTGGGAATGTCAGTGTAGGACAACATAGCATCCCCCCACCCCTCCTTCACTCCCTCTTCCCCACAACCATACACATACACACACATTCACATTTTAAGTATTACATTATCTGTTTAAGTCTGTCTGCCCAAATATATACAATTGTATATAAAAGGTTTTGCCAGACACAGCTTGTCATCAGCTGATCATGTCTTTAAAACATCATGCAAAAAACCCACTCCCAGAAATACACACAAACAGACACAAACACAGATTCAACATGATTTTCCTAAATTCTGATCAATTAATTTGAATTAAACACATATCAGTTGCTTAAGATCAGGGCTCTCAAGTTTTGATCTTTCTCTCCATCCTCTCAGCTGTTATATTGTAAATACTGATCAGTAAGTTGTAACTTTTTATTTATTAGTAACTAGTAGCTTTAGCTAACCTGAACATTTCCAGGCCTCCTCTTGATGCTCAGACAGAACTTCCTGCTGTCTTTCAACCACTTTGAAAAGCTTTCTTCCATACCTACATCTTTATCTTTCTGCCTCTTCAGTTTTCTGCCTCTCCATCTTTAGCTCTCTGTCATCAGATGACAACACGACTCACACGAAAACAATTGCACTCCCACGCTCCCCCTCGAGCACGCGCGGGAGCGCCACTGTGGACACAGAGTGGAGCGGGTCTCCTCTCTGTTGTGAGATTGACAGCTGTCAGTGCTTGGGGAAGTGGGCGGGGCTTACGGCACACTGCAGCATGAGTGCTTTCTCACATTTAGCCGCCAAAGTCACTAGATTTGTCGCTAATCGCTTTAAAAAAATGCTAGAGGGTTCTGAAAACTTGCTAAATATAGCGTTAAAGTGAAAAAAAAGGCAGTGTGCGTGTGTGCGTTTTTTTTTTTTGCGTGAGAAATACAAAGTGTGGCATGTGAGGGCTAAATGCGGGACTTTTGGCTGTCCCGCACAGGGTGATGCGGGACAAGGGGCGGGGGGCTAAATGCGGGACTGTCCCGCCCAACGCGGGACGGTTGGCAAGTATGCCCCTGGTAGAACTGCAGCAGCGATCCGGATGGTTTTTGATGTTTTTGATGTCACTTGTGGCAACATTTCTTTGTGAAGAAACTTGAATGAGTTTTGCTTTTTTACCTTGTGCATTATATTCAGGCGGTCAGCTATGATTGAGCGTGTTCACAGATGCTGTCTAAGGCTCTGGCATACTCCATAAGAAGTAAAGGTCGTCACGTGGTTGCAAGATGTTTTTGAAGACATCTTTCATAGTCCATGACACACTTGGATCAGAATTTTCAAGAAGCTCCTCACTCCTCCTACAGCATTAAAATGGGTTCTTTCCCTAAAATGGGTTATTTCCCACTGGTTTCTCAACTCTCCTGTCTTTGTACATAATTTTGCTTCCCTTACCACAACCAGACGTGTTTATTATACAGACTGAGGCAGTCAGAGCCACAAAGAGGTGCATGTGTCTCGTTGCAATCTTTTTAAGCTCATAGGTTTCTAAGTTCTGCTGGAGTTGTAAAGACGGATGTATTTTCTTACAGCCTCAGTCAGCTGCTTCTCAGTGTAGCAGTAGAGCTACCTGTGAGAAAAAGTTTGTACAGGACCTTGTGTCACAAAGCAGCAGACGAAGCTGCTACACGAACAAAAACAACACAATTTTTGTCATGTGACCACGTGAATGAGAGATTATTTTGTGACTTCTTATGGAGTATGCAAAGGCCTTTGGTGCATACCCTAGAACATTTTGAACACTTTAAAACAGAGAGCTGTTTTACAGCTTTAGCTCTACGTTTAATTAGGTGAATAAAATGTAAAATAGCACTGCTCAGACTGCTGTTCTCTGACTCACACACATCAGAACAAACATTGAACTAAAGAGAAACCTCCATGCAGTGTCTTGCTCTACTCTGATTAATAACATCCTGACAAAATTGACATTTTTATTGAGAAGATTTGTGATAAACTGTTCATTAAAACGTTTCATGAAAAAAAAAACATATCTTCAGAATTTTTACAATAATGGCTGTTTGATTAGCTTTAATCAGCCGATATGCTGCTTGTATGGGGTCACATCAGTTCAGTAGGTCTTATATTAAGGATCAGGATAGACTGTGCTCAGACTACTAATTGTATGTGGATGAAAGCGGTCCAGACCATCTTCGAAGAAATGGTCATCTGAGGAAAAATGTTTGCAATGCACATTGAGGCAGTTTAAACTCATAGCATTACCCAACTGCAATCAGATAGCTAAAGACGACATCTAGTGACAAATCTGAACAGCCCCTCAGATACACACTTCACTCTGACTGTACTTATTATTGTTAGGTGTGTATTTCAACATGTTCGCTTCACATTGAGACCAGGTACATTTACTGTATTGTTGCACTGACTGTAACAGCAACCAAATACTGAAATAAAGGGAAAAACACTCCATACAAAAGAATAAACTTAAGATGGGGGGGGGCAATTGATCGCAAAATGATACAAGTCTACAAGACGAAGTTCAAACCCAATTCCTAAAAATGTATGAAGGACCATTATCTATCTGTGAAGTATAAATTCATCCTAATTTCAGCCCTGAAAGTAGATGAAGACAAACCAATACAACAAATAATGTTAATAAAATTTGATTGAGAAAAACATATTCAATATTACATATCTGTGAGTGGCAAATAAATATTTGGGTAACTGTTAGAGTCCTGTTTATAAGTAACAGTGATTCTGGGATTGTTAAAGGTTTTCCCAGTCAGGTCCCTACAAATATTTCTGTTTACTGTGAAAGATGTGACTTGATCTTTCCAAACAACTAATTTGGATCTTCTATGACCATTCTTTGGTCACTTTGATTTGGCAGAGGTCACCGAGGTAGTTAATAAGCTTCCCATTGGCAGGACAAGATTTGTCCTGAGACCATAAAGGGCCTGGATGTTGAGGGGCTGCCATGGTTGACACACCACCTGAGGACCTCAAGGTGCAGTGGTGGAAAGAACTCTGTCAGGTTTAGGTACTTCAGGTCAAACCTTGATAATAACATTAAGATGTCATGCTCAGAGAATGTGTTGTGAAGGACTGTCAGTTACTACCACACCAAATTATAGCTAATTATCTGCAAAACTGGCTAAGTCATAGCAATTTTGGCATTTTAAGGTCAGTTGGCTGTGGTGGCCATCTTTAATCAGGTTCACTCCAAAGGTTAATCAGTTGTAGATGTTAGGGTTAGAAGAAATTTAGGTACCAGAGGCAAACGCATTAATGCTCAAGCCTTGATAGAATTTTATCTTTGACTATAATTGTATCTTCAAATTAAACTCAGTTTTGAAAACTTTGGCCACTCATTGCTTTGTAATAATGGATCAATTTTACCTAATGAATTATTTTTTAAAAAAAAAGAGTCCAATACTTCTCCTTTTGGTAAATTCAACTGTCTTTTACGACTTGGTGGGAATATTTTTAGTAAATTATTTAAGATAAAAAGAAAATTATTTGCAAACTTTTAAGAATCTTTGTACTTTGCTGGTCACTGGTTGGTGGTTTGAGAAGACATCTGAACTTCAAGGAAATTTGTTTTATTGGTTTTTCAGTTCACTACAGACATATTTCTGAATATTGTAATTGTATTTTGAGTTAGGAAAATTTCAGTGACAGAGAAGCCTTAAAGGCTGAAACACTTAGGGCGATGTGTGTTGTGTGTTAAATGGAAAGTTAGTTTCTCACTGAGCTGTGACTGTTTGACACTAGTTGGTGATTCAAAATTGTGGAAAAATTAGCAATTTTTTGTTGCAGTCTCACTGAATGCTGAGTGTTTATGGCCAGTGAGCTGTCCAGGGATGACAGGGGGGAGCAATGGCCACCCCTAAAAAAACCAGCCCCCCCCCACTGCCCCCTTTGGCCAGACTGTCTTATCCTTCTGAGTCACAAGCTTTTGATAACACGATTGTTTGGTTTGCTTTTTAATGTCCTCTATCTATATGGGAGTATAAGCATAAATAAACATTGTCTTTTAACAATGTGTAGTTAAAAATATAAATTTATATTTTATTAAAAAATAATAGTAATAATAAAATCCCTAAAAGCTAGTCTCGCTGAATAAGGACAGCCAATCTAAGTTGAACAGAAAAAAACAACAAGGTGTAGAAAAATCAACCTCCTTTTTTAGGATGCAGGGTCTCAGGAGGTTATATACATATTTTTTGTAAATATTACTTTAGGAGAAAATAAGCTTCAAATAGTTGAGCAGTGACTGTGCTGTTCTCAGTAAGATCAGCTGTAAATAAAAAACTAAAGTAGACACACATAATAGAAGATTTCTTTATCTCCCATATTGCCATAATTTTCAAATATAACCACAACTAAACAAAGCTCCTGAAATTCTGGAGGCACCCCTGATTTTGTGTGGCCAGTTCTTGTAAACGACCTATATTCAAAACTGTATTCTGGGCCGTGCACATTACTTTGATGCCCGTCTCTGTCCTCATCGTACCCACCCCCACATTCATAATTCAATCTTCTGGAGTACACTTTAGAAATCAGAGTGGGTTTCAGATCTGGACATTTGGGGCTGTAGCCTCGGACGTTTTTTGTTGTAAGGAGAGCTTCTGCAGGAGTCAAACTACAGAGCAGGACTTCCTGAGACTGTTTGGAGACACCCACAACGACTCTGCGACTGTGTCACAATTATAATTTTTTTGAAAAAACTTAAGCGACAGGACTGTAAGCATCTGTGACTCAGGCATTTTGAGAAATTCAGGAGACTCCCTCATGATTGCTGTTCACCAACTAGTCATAGCCCAGTAAGATCCCATCTTCTCCTTTTTACATACTAATGGTATTGGCTCTGTGATGCCCTTCTTTGCCACCTCAGAGGCAAGGCAGTGGATGGTTGACTTCAACCCCCCCCCCACACACACACCCACCCCACCACTTCCACCCACCCACCCACGCAACCTTGGTTCACTTGGTTCAGCCCAGTGACATACTGCCTTAAGTAAGTTGTAAACAGACCCAGCAAACTAGTCAGTTTTGGTTTCCACACTCAACTTCTTAAAATGTGACAGAAGAAAACAATCTGGAGTTTTATTAAACAATGTTTAAATACCTAGTTTTAAAAATCTCAACTGTTGTATCCTGTGTGTTCGATTTTTTTTTTTTTTTTCACGGTTCATACTGATGATGAATTGGTGGTTGTGTTGATGATCTTTGTCTGATGTAAGAACATGATGAAGAGGAACTGCTGTCCCTCAACTCATCCAGGTTTCTGAGTTGTGTTTTAATGTCTGCTGTCACACACATTCAGTTTGAGAAATGTTGGTTTAATAAATAATTCAACTGTTATACTTGCAGAATTTTTTTATTCTCCCGTAATGAACAAACAACTTAAAAAATTACCTTGAAGGAATGCATATCACCTGCTGCCTTTCATGCCAGAGTCTTAGACAAAAATCTTCTGCTTCAAAGGGATGGAGTTGTAGCCATTTTGGTTAAACATTGAGAAAATGTTCTGCAAGCTCTCATGTGATAAGAGAAGCTGAGCTCAAGAGTATGTGTTGGGCATAACTCTCAGCTACTACCACATCACATTTTAGCTCAATATCTGTAAAATTGATGAGCTATTAGTGTGGAAAGGCCCGAGGTCCAGACAGCTTGAGTCAACACCTGATGCTGAGTCAAATCCACCCGCTTGCTTCGTGCTCACGGTGAATCCAACCCGTTGCTGGGAGGTCTGCGGCCCATACCTTTCACCTACTGTGAACCACCCAGACGTCCGACAAATCCCAAGTTACCGTGACAGACTTGTCAGACTACCAGATGAGTAGGATTTAAAAGAAAAGAAAAAACAACGATGCAACTTGACCGATTGACTCGCGGCTCCAGACGGTGAATCACTGCTCCTTTAGCCAAGAGGCGGCCCGAGGACCCAGCGAGGACGCGACAGGCCAAACGGAGCCCGCGTCCGCGATGAGCCCCGGATCCCCTCTGTCACTCCTCTCTGAGGCTTTTAGACTGGAACCGGGAAGAGGGGGTACCCTGGCACCCCTAACTTAGCTCAGCTCGTGCGCTTATTGTGCCACCACACCAGGAATGAACCAGCAGAGAGAGAAAGCACACTCAGGAACTTACAGAGGACGCAGGAAAGAACCCAGGAGTCACCGATCAGGTATACGCCTCACGGCCAAACTTTATTGAAGGTGTAAAAATTAGGTTATATGCCAGTTACAGGTTATATGATTAAAAATGGAAAAAATAAAACACAAAAATTAGAAAAATCAGTAAATCCTGTTTCTCAGCGACACTACGTCAAGACGTTATCCCCCAAGAAGGCCCCAGGCGTCCCCCCCCCCCAGGGGTCCCTGGGTGGGGACCCCAACTCCCCCAAAAATGACTAGCGTTGCTCAGACTAGCCCAAAAGACTTCCTCCCTCCTCCTGTGACAGAGTTTTATTAAACATCTCTTCATGATTATGCAAAACAACTTTTAGCTACCTCCTTCTTCATAACTTGAATAAAGAATGGACCTAAAACACGCCTTCTACTGATGATTATGCATAACAGGGTAAAGTTACAACACCCTCCCCATCCTTGGTATTGAGAAGGAAAAAAAGAGAAGCGTTAAGCATGAATCATACAAAAGCCCATTGATGCTGGTTTCTTCACTCCCTCTTCCTTTCCCAGGCCCCGTGTCCTTCAAAGTCTGCTTTATCTCCAGTCCATGTCTCTCATTGGACCCAATAGTTGCATCTCATTGTTTATGGTTTCTTGGTCTCATGACCAGTTCCAGGTGGCAAAGGGAGTCTCGCTGGAACCCATGCCTGCTTGCATCGGAAGGGCCATAAAAGGATATAAGGGCCCCATTACTGGAGAGTTATTGTTTGTGAGTGCAGGGTTCATCAGCCCAGGTAGGTGAGGGTATGTGAGGGCCTGGCACGACACAGTTCCATATGCAATTTCAGCGGGCTGAACAAACAGCAAATCTTGACCATCCTCCCCGCTCACAGCAGGCTGGGTAATGTTATCTTGATATGGAGGGTTGCTCTTGTGATCCACCATCATGTTGGTGGACTGCCATATTTCATCTAGGAGAAGACTGACTGACTAGAACCTCTGTACAGCCCTGGTCCATGTGTTGGGGTCTCGGTCTGCCGTGTTTTTCCTCAGGTCCAGAACCAGCCTACGAGGAGGGGGGTGATCTCGAAGTCTCTCAGCAAACTCCAGTAAATCAGCAGGCAGAATGAAGTTGGAGCTGTTCAGGACAGAAAGAGACACCTTTAAAAGTCATTTTTTAGGACTGATTAAAGCCTGAACTGAAAGCTCAGTGGACTTAGCATTAAGATAAAATATGGAACAAATCTGACAAACTAAAACACATTTAACCCTGTCAGTGGAAGAGAGAGACAAAGAAAGAGAGACACAGACAAATTTGTTGGTCTCCCTTCACAATAATAATGGAAAAAACATAACTTTTTCTGACATAACTTGAAACTGACAAATGTTTAATGGCCTCTTTTATTGTTTTCTTCAAAACAATAAAGCAGTTTTCAGTTTTCTTCTTGTGGTTTTTACCTTTATTGTTGATATCTCTAATCTTCTCTCTGAGCTCCTCAGACAACTCTTTGCTTTCTCTGCTGCATGTTCTGTGTGGTGCT
The DNA here is from genome assembly GCF_001649575.2 of Kryptolebias marmoratus. Lineage (NCBI taxonomy): Eukaryota > Metazoa > Chordata > Actinopteri > Cyprinodontiformes > Rivulidae > Kryptolebias > Kryptolebias marmoratus. The sequence continues at coordinate 22,972,643 of NC_051453.1, read as the reverse complement.
CCCATCCATACTGAAACTAACCAGTGGTTGTTTGTTTCCTTTAAATAGGCTGAGTTTCAGGGGGCAGCTGTGGGTCAGTGGTTAGAGCAGTTGTTCTTCAATGAGACAGTTGGAGGTTCGGTTTCACCAGTATGCCACATCTTCAAGTGTCCCTGGGCAAGATATTGAAACCCTCATGGCCTCCGATGTGCCCCATCAGTGTATGAATGTGATATAAAGCACTGATTAGACTAGAATGATTTATTCAGATTAGCTTTGTAGAGATGTAGTAGAATGCTGAATGAATGTGTGTGGATGGATCAAAGAGGGCACAGATTGTGTTGTAAGGCACTTTGATTGTATTTATCTAGTGCCTTTCTAGCCAACCCCTCAATTTACTTAGTTTAAAACCTGACAAGATTGCAAAGATTAATAGTCTTTTTAGGAGTACCAACAACCATCAAATTATTTTAACATATTTTGTAAAATAAAAGATAAATTATTTCTTTTCACTTTTTTGTTTATTCTATCACATACTAATGACATGTAAAATACATTAGATGATTGCTTTTATCTGCATCATTTTTCAGAAGGAATAAAGCATTGTTTCAATGAGCTGTAAGGGGAATACCAAATGTGTCTGCATCTGTATGTATATTTAGTCAGACTTTAATTGATCCTGGTTGATATAACATGATCCAAATCTCACCTGATGTCAAGATGCTTTATTGAGCTTGGAGAGGGTCCTGAGAGCAGTTCTGCCAGGATGCAAACATTCTTGGCTGTTGATATAGACAAAGATGCTTCTTGTCAACAATTCAGTTATGAACCAGCTGTGAATGCAAGGAAACTTGACTAATTTCCTTTGGACTTGTTCAACTGAAATCAATCATGAAATTGTGCTTTTTTGAAGAAAATTCAAATTACTTCAACAGAATTAATTTGAATGGTATTTGTATTGTTTTCACTCACAATAATGGCATTGAAATGTTTCAAATGAAGAAACTCAAGACAGTGGGAGAAAAACAACTTTAACCTCTATTAAAACTGAGGTAACTGGTCTGCATCTGTGCTCAGGCCATGAGACCTGAGCTCCCATTTTGAGAGACACTGTCTTCAGCCACAACGCCTTCTTAGGAAGTGAATCGTGGGCTCTTACGCTCACGTTGTCGAAAACGTGCAAACGTGGAAAGTTAGCTGTTGCAGGTCTGAAGACCCTAGTTTATCCCCATAAATGGAATTGAATGTACTTGAATCCTACAGGTCCGTCCCAGTGGGACGTGGGTGTCTTTTTACTCTAACTGGGTGTGGTAAGGATTAATAAAAACAACCAGCCCTGGAGAAACGGGGGATCTTCACAGATTGGGCCAGAAGTCCCGTTTTCAGCACAGACTGTTATTTTGAATAAACTCTCACTGTTCAAGAATAAATTATGTCTGTAAAGTCATTTGTTTTGATCAGTACATCGTTGCTGCAATTATGAAGACCCAGAAGAACGTCCACCTTTTGAAGACACTTCAAAACCTTTATTAAGTAATTAAACTCTGGCATCAATCTGACTCTGAACAAGATCTGATGTATAGGCAGAAAGACCCGTAATGATACAGATCAGATTGAAGTTGTTTTCAACATTGCAAAGTTGTGAATGTGAAACGAAAACTACCCCATACTCCAAAAGGGTAACAACTCCAGCAAATGTGGTTCCTATTGTCTAATAAACCTCCAATGCTGTGACCAAAATATATCCAAACACCAGTTCAGCTTGTTTAGGACATCAGCAAGATCTGGCGACTTTGAATGGAAAAGTGTTTTTTTGTCATGGTTTTAGAAATGTATTTGACCCACATGCAGAGAATGTCAGAAAGCAGAAGATATCAGAATTTAAGTTTTATTGAATAAATGATAAATGTATGAATCCTTGTCCTGGGAAACTGAGAAATGGTGAAGGGAGACTGGATCACTAAAACGGAAGGGATTATTATTAGTAGTATTTGTAGAACTTGGATGGAAAGGTTATTAATTATTAATAATTATTAGTATTTGTATAACTTGGATGGAAAGGTTTGGTAGATGGATGACTTGCAGAGGAAGAAAAAGTTATTGGTCCGCCAGGGGGAGGTGAGTGGAGTTTGAGGGGTTTGGATCCGAGAGACGTTCCTGGAGAGTACAGAGGAGTGATTTGGCCTTGTTGGAGTCCAGAGAAAGCCGATAGATGGTGAGGGTTGGAGGGCGGACAGGTCTTCGCAGCGAGAGCCTGATAAGTGGAGGTAGCGGCTGCCAGTCGTGGAAGAGGAACCATGAATCAGAAGAATGCTGAAAACCCAGGAAGCAACATGGAATCTAAACGGATGACTTGTAGATCACAAGGAGTACCTGGTAGCAAACAAACTGGTTAGTGTAAAAGAACGGCTGAGAAGATTACTCAGGGAGACAAGAAACTTCTAGGAAGGGTGGCTAGAGTACCATAAAGGTTAACACTCAGGCATCGAATGATTGGCAGTCTCCATTCTCTTATCCTGTGGATTGGTGAGTGGTAATGTTCATCTTTCATATTTAGTTTATATGAAACTTACTTATCTAATTTGACCAACATTTAGAAATTCTGATTTTTTTTTAACAAACTGCAAAAACTAAACAAGTTGTGGTGATTGGTGGTTTGTGTGTGTGTGAGCACTTCCTGGTGGGCGTCTCCTGAGCTGGTGACGGACGCCTCATCACCACTCCTCTCACACCTGTGACTGATCAAGCTGATGGGACTTGGAGGAGTATTTAAGGCTGCAGTGAGGACCAGATCAGCGCTGGAGCATTGTTTACCATTCGGTAAAGTGCAGAGCCTGTGAGAGACTTAGCTGTGTTTTTGTGTACTCCCTGTTGTGATCTTAGTTTGTTTTTTGTATCTGCAAACCTGTGTTCAGGATTACCCCGCCGTCTGGAACCAGTCTGGTCTGTTTTCTACTGCCTGCCGCCTAGTGAAGTACTTACCTGCGCAACTGAACCTACCTGTT
>NC_051453.1:22939216-22966674 GCF_001649575.2 Kryptolebias marmoratus | reverse complement strand
CTACAGACAACAAGATCCATCCATGCGCCTTCTTTTCTCGACGGTTGTCCCCGTCGGAACAGAATTATGATGTGGGCAATCGGGAACTTCTAGCTATCAAACTAGCATTAGAAGAATGGCGACATTGGTTGGAGGGTTCTAAGGAGCCATTTATCATTTGGACAGACCATAAAAACCTGATTTATTTACAAAATGCTAAAAGACTAAACCCGAGACAAGCCCGTTGGTCAATGTTTTTTGCACGCTTTAATTTTTCCATCACCTACAGACCCGGTTCCAAAAATGTCAAAGCGGATGCACTCTCCAGGCAGTTCTCCGTCGATGATTCCTCGAAGGCTGACGTCACAAGTCTTGAAACACTTATGTTTTTTTTTTCAAACTTATCCAGAAATGGAAAATAACAAAATCAAGTTCCATCCTTTTTAAGATGGTCTATGAACCCTGTAAATATACATTATCAAAACTATAGCTCCTTACTGAGGAGAGAATAAAGCAGAAGTCCATACCTCTGGAATTCAGAGCAGGCTGGACTTCATCCAGCTGGCAGACAGTCAGGTGGGAAAGAAGATCCTTGATGAGAGCCGCTGGAAGATCTATGTGTAAAGAGAGGAAGATTAAAAAGAAAAAAAATCCTCACTATTGAAAAGCAACAACTTTACAATAAACTAATTTACTTAAGTAGATCTATATAAATGCACATCACTGTAGTTCAGAATGATCTGTCAATCTGTAACTTTAACACAGGACAGAAAGGGATTCTAGGTTACTTTAATGATCTAACCTTACCAGCCAAAGTCAGACTGATTTTTCCCAAATTAAGAAATTAAGGACCTCTTTAATCAATCTTGTATCTGTAGGTGGAGCTGCAGATTTCCAGTTCAGAAGTATTAGCCTCCTGGCAAGCAGAACTATGAATGTGATTAAGCCTTTTTTAGCAGAAGAGACAGTAAGTGGAGTGGGCCACACCTCAAATGCCCCACAGACTTGTACAGTAGGCACTAGGCATGATGGGTGCAACACTTCACCCGCCTCTCTTCTTACCCTGATGTGCCCATCACCCTGGAGCAGGGTAAATCTAGACTTACAGACTACATGACCTTCTTCCATTGCTCCAGAGTCCAATCTTTATGCTCCTTAGCAAATTGAAGCCTTTTTTTCCAGTTAGCCTCAGCTAACACAGCTGTTCCATCCTAATCCATTGAGTTCCCTTCTCATTGTGCGTTTGGAAATGCTTTTACTTTCACTATTAAACGTAGCCTGGAGTTCTACTGTTGTTTTTCTTCAATTTGATTTCACCAAACATTTAAGTGATCCCCAATCACGATCATTCAGGATTTTTTTCCGGCCACATTTCTTCCTCGAAGACGATAAGTCCCCACTAACCTTCCAGTTTTTAATAATGCGTTGGACAGTTCTTAACTCAATTTTAGCAGTTTCTGCAATCTTCTTAGATGTTTTCTCTGCTTGATGCATGCCAATGATTTGCCCTTCTCAAACAGACTGACATCTTTTCCACGACCACAGGATGTCTTTCGACATGGTTGTTTAAGAAATCAGAAGCAACTCATTGCACCAGTTAGGGTCAAATAACTTGTTGCCAGCTGAAACATAACCACCTATGCAGTAATTATCCAATAGGAGGCTTGTACCTATTTGCTTAGTTAAATCCAGTTGGTGACTCTTTTTTGACATGGCAGTGTATTTGGCCAGGGCACGGGGTATTATAAGATGCCAGACTCAGCAGAAGTTCTTCTCAGTGGCAGCAGCTCAGGCATTCGGGTACTTGGTGTGGTGCTTAATGTGTAATATACCTCTAGTTTATGTCATTTGATTTTTTTCACCCTTGCAAAGTTGAACTTTTTCCTAACCCAGTTATGCATAAAGTACAAAGACAGCAAGAAAAAACCCAAAATAAGAAACAAAGAAAGAGAAAACTTTGGCTATAAAGGACCATGCCTATTCATCAGATATGGAGACGGAAAGAGGCGGAGGAGGGAAAAGTGAACTCTACGATACAGCAGAATTGCTTCAATCTCCCTCCAAAGGAGCTCATGCTTGCAAACTAACGAAACAAAACACAATGATGGAAGATCTTCTGGAGGCTTTTTAAGCTTTACATTTGAAATTTGACACCCAAGATGAAAAGATGGGGGACATGAACACAAAATTAACCCAAAACACTGTAATGTTCAGTAGTCTTGCCAAAGCTCTAGAGTTTAATGCTGCTGAAGTGAAAGATTGTCAGGAGAAAATAGCTAGTTTAGAGTTGGAGGTGTCAAGTCTTCGTAAGGAAGTTAATGAACTCCAAACTAACTCGAGAGAATTATGGATCGGTATAAACGGAGATGGAATCTGAGGATCAGGGGGATGAAGGAGACGATGGGGAAAAATATTTGGCAGGACATTGTTTAACTCCTGGGGAAAGTTGTTCCAGAATGGGCTGAGAGGATGGATGAATATGTTAATACAGTTCATCGGCTGGGGAAGAAGGAGGAGAACCAAATCTGACAGATTATTGCACAATTTCCCGAATGGCAGAATAGAGATGGCATGTGAAAAATGACTAAAACATCTCTGGTTTGTGATTCCACTTGTGTCTGTTTTACGGGGGATCTGACGAAGGAGGACCAGCTGTGGCCATAGATTCTTCAGGCGAGGAAGGTGGGGGACCGGGCTTACTGCTGTGGTCTGTTCGGATACATAAACAGCAAGCGTATTTATGCCAAGGACTAAAAGATTTGAAGGTATTTTCTAAAGATGTTACCGAAGATAGTTTTATAATGATTTATAATGTGCATTTTATTTTGTTTTAGAAACTTGAGGGACGTTCTCTCCATTTGTTTCTTTTTTCTACTTAAAAAAAGGAAACAAACAGTTGTTTTTTTCTGCATTACTTTATAGATATTTTCCTAAGCTGTTACTGTTCAAAGAGCATTGCTAATGCTTAAAACAAATCTGTCTTTTGTCTTTGAATGCAAGAGAACTCAGGGACAAAGTGAAAAGGAAGGCGTTATTTTTATTTTGTAAAGGGCAAGGAGCACACTGCACTCTGCTGCAGGAAACTCACTTGGGTGACACAGATGCCGCCTTCAGCTCAAACCAGTGGGGAGAAAATATTTAGTTGAGCCACAGCTCTAATCAAACTGGATGTGTAGCCATCTGTTTTAATGGAAAAGTTGTTGCTTTCAAAGCTGATAAGCTCGATCACTGAATGGCAGTTGTGTAAACATTGATGTCTATGTTCAAACATTGCACAGTTTGACAGAATCTCCTTCAACATTTAGTTGAAGGAGATTTTGTCAAACTGTGCAATGTTTATGGGCATGCAAATACTAATCAAAATAAGCTGTTATTGTTAAAGCTAGCTGATGTTATTTCTGAATATAGGGAAATTTACAATTCAAACTTAATTGTGGTAGGTAGTGAATATAATCTGACACCAGATGAATGGTGGGACAGGTGTCCTTCTAGATGCTCTACTAAAAGCTTGAATCCTACTTTATTGGAATTTATCAGTTCTAATAGTTTCATAGATGTATAGAGAGACAGAAATCCTGGTGATTGTCAGTTCACATGGATCAAACCAAATGGTAGCATAAAATCTAGGATAGATTCATGGTTAACCACACTGGATGTAGTCAGATATGTTTCACGTTTCCATCTCTTCCGCTACTTTAACAGATCATTGTGTAATTTTGATTAAATTAAACCTGGCAAACTGGAACAAACTTTGAAAAGATAATTGAAAATATAATATATAATATAATTATTTACTGAATAATTAAAGTACTGATACAAAAACATTAAAAATGACCAGACTATAGGCAGCTTTAGTAAGAAATGGGAATATTTTAAATTCAAGGTGCGTAAATTCTGAATTACATTTAACAAACTAAAATGAATTTGAGGTTCAATTGGTGCAAAACAAATAATTTATGTAGGAAATCTGAAATGACTATAGCCAACAGATGTGAGTTTATAACACTGCAAAATCAATTAGACATTATACACTGCCTGTATGACCTCCCTACAACGCCTGGGCATGCTCCTAATGAGGTGACGCATGGTCTCCTTTGGGATCTCCTCCCAGACCCGGACTAAAGTATCCGCCAACTCTTGGACAGCCTGTGGTGCAGTGTGATGTTGGTGGATGGAGCGAGACATGATGTCCCAGATGTGCTCAATTGGATTCAGGTCTGGGGAACGAGCGAGCCAGTCCATAGCTTCAATGCCAGGGCCAACCGCACCCTTTGAACAAACACATGCACATTTGTGGCCTGCTGGAGGTAATTTTGCAGGACTCTGGCAGTGCTCCTCCTGTTCTTCCTTGCACAAAGGCAGAGGTAGCGGTCCTGCTGCTGGGTTGTTGCCCTTCCATGGCCTCATCCATGTCTCCTGGTTTACTGGTTTTATAGCAGTAAAAACTGCTATAAAATCTTCCCTCGAGTTTCCAAACAGATGGAACATCTAACTTACAGACACAAAGTACCCTTAATTTTTTCTTTTACCCTTAATTTTTTCCTTTAGACTAAAAAAAAGATGATTTATGCAGAGAAAAAAAATATTCTTTTAAAATGTAAAATCTTTTGAATTGTGTTGAAAATAATGTATAAAATTTATGTTCCATTATTTGTTAGGAAATTACTTAAATGGTTTTAACACGTTTATTTATACGATAAGTACTCTTTGTCTTTACAGTAGACGTCCAATGATCATGTATCAGACCCTGAACTGGATAATCTAAATTGTGTTTTATTCTTCACTTTTACATTGCAAATGTGATTAATATTATCTTAACATAATCTCTTTGAACAAGAGAATCTGCCCAAACCCTCAGCTGATGATCTGAGGCTGACCATAATTTGACATGTTTTCACTTTGATAAAAACCAAAGCAAACACCTTTGCCTCTTCCGTCCCTGCTCCTTTTGTTTTGTCTTACCTCAATGTTTGAAGCAAATGTTTTTTCTAAAATCATTAGTTGCTTTGTAGAAAAGCTAAAAGTTATCTAGAATTTTGGTAACTCCAATAACTTCCGTTTACAAAGCTGTTACAGTCCAGCTAAAGAATCGCTCAAAGATCAGCCCTCATCTCCCAACTCAATCAGCTGAACGTCCCAGACCCCCTCAGAAGACATCACTTTGGGTGACCTTTGGGACAAGCTGTTGACCTCACCTGATCCTCAGTCAATTCTTGGTTCACTCCATCCTCCCACAGGGCCAGTCAGAGACACTCGGCATCTTTCCAGGGAAGGCCTACCCCAATCCACCTGTAGAAGAGGTGTAAGGCACCTCTTCTCCTTTGGGCGATGAGAAAAACAATGTTTGGTTGGGATATGACATTTAAACTGATGCTAGTTATTAAACAAAATTATTAAAGTTATTTTTTTTGTCCTGTTGTGACATCTCAGGCATACCATATAGAGAAGATGGATGCCTACACGTGCCAGAATAGATTTGCTCTACAATAAGGGCATCTCAAGATGAGAATCCCAAGTGCATGGATTATTTTAATGAATCAAGACTGAATCTGAATCTAGCATTAGAGTAGGCAGGCCACATTGTTACAATAGCAACATGTTTGTATGACCTTCGACCAACAGGACTGTTTGTGAATCGGTGCAAAAAGGTGTGTGTGTGTAGGAGGGTGAGGGAAAAGGGTATGTGTAGAAGAGACGCAGAGAGACTGACTGCATATATATCCATCCATCTTCTTCCGCTTATCCAAGGTCGGGTCGCGGGGGTCGCAGCCTAAGCAGGGAGACCCAGACTTCCCTCTCCCCAGCCACTTGGGCCAGCTCCTCCGGGGGAATCCCAAGGCGTTCCCAGGCCAGCCGAGAAACATAGTCCCTCCAGTGTGTCCTGGGTCTTCCTCTGTCATGGGTCGTGGGACATGCCCGGAACACCTCACCAGGGAGGCGTCCAGGAGGCATCTTAATCAGATGCCCAAACCACCTCAACTGGCTCCTCTCGACGTGGAGAAGCAGCGACTCTACTCTGAGTCCCTTCCGGATGACTGAGCTTCTCACCCTATCTCTAAGGGAGAGCCCAGACACCCTGCGGAGATCACTTGTTTTATATATATATATATATATATATATATATATATACACGCATACATATATACACTTGCCCCCAGCAGAGAGACCGCCCAGCACCAAGCAGGAGAGGCCCCCCCAGAGCTCCCAACACACCGGGCAGGCACCAGTCCACTGCAGCAGCCAGAACCCAGAAGGACCAAGGTGAAAGGGTATATAGCCATCCCCCTTATTGGGCCAACCACCTGAGGAGTCTAGAGGGAGGGGACGCCCAGCGCAGCCCCCGGGACCCTAGCCAAGTCCAGCCAAACCCCAGGAGCCATAGACCACCTAGCAAGAGCCCACCACTCCGGGACATGGCTCAGGCACCCACACAAACAACCTCACACCAAGGGGCCAACAACCCACAGGCAGCCCCCCAGTGATGCCATCAAAGAACCCCAGCCCCTGCTGAACTAGTGCAGGCACCATGATGGGAGCAAGAAGGGGAAACTGCGTCCCCCAAGCCTACGTTATTAAACAAAATGCTCACTTCTACTCTGATCCTTCCTCAAACTAATTTGATGATCTGGCAGAATTAACATTTTTTTGACCTAAATTCCAAACTGAAAATACTTGTCAAATAATCCAATTTTAATCCAAAATTGTTCAAATGATTTTGTAAAACCCAAAACTTAGATCATAATTTCAAAGATCCTGTTCAAAAAAATTCTCACACTTTGGATCATTTATAATCAAACTCTTCCCTCAGATCATAAAGGTTCATTCTCACATCCAAAGTATTTCTCCAGTTAAATCATTGTGAAGTAAATATAAGAGATTACCTGAACCTAATAAAGATCTCTTGATGCCAAAACACAGAATATTTTTCCCAGTTTGGGTTAATTTTACTTTAGTGTAGATTTGTTGTTTGTTAATGTTATATGAAATTCTTGTAAAAAATAAACCACTTAGATAGGCAAATTTGGTTTCTTATAAGAACAATTAAAGGTCCTTATAATGAAGAGATTCAGCCTAGAGTTGTTGAGATCTAAGAAAGAATAAGGGTGAATAAATAAAATTTTAATATTATTGATTTCACATAAGATGATTGATTGGTTATAGTTATAATCAAATAGCCACAATGCCACCAGTAAGAAAAGAACAAAAAAGGTGAACTGCCTCAAATGGTTTGAAGAACTGTGGCGTAGTCCCCCGTGATCTGAAAGTACCGAATGAGTCAGGTGAGAAAGCTTACACCAAGGCAAGCCAGCATTCCTGATCATATCAGCCCCTGGGTCCTCAAGTCCTGTCTTTCGAGCTTTCTGGAATCCTTCAATGCATGTTTAACCCAAGTCTGATGCAGGACAAAGAGCCGATGTCCTAGAAAATGCACTTTTTGTACAGATAACTAAATTCCCCACCCCATCTGCCCACAACAATTTCAGACCAGTTACCCTGAGATCATGTCATGTAGGATTTGGAGAGTGATCCTAGATCACTTTGGACTACAGATGAAACATGCTCTTTACCCTCTCCAATTAGCCTAGTACCTCCATGTAGGGGTGGATAATGTGGTTAGGTGCAATTATTCATACAAATAAATTTCTGGACAGCTCAATATTCTTCTTTATTGTTCAGTTTTAGTCAATCAAACAAGCAAAAAACTCATCTAAATCTAGAAACAAATAAATAGGGATATACAGAACGTGCAGTGTACAGTTTATTCAGCTTATCCTGCTACACAACCCTCCTGTGGTCCTCATGAGAGTGCTGGTGAAAGACAAAGGAGACAGCAGCATCCCAGGACGCCTTCAGTACTTGGTCCCTCAGGCCCTTCTTGTCCAAGCAGTGATTCCACTGGGAAAGGTCACTAGTACAGTCAGAATCTTCTGCAGGTGGCCTCACTTCTCTGCCATTTACACAGCGACGACAGCGAAACCTAACAGCACAACACAAGAGTAAGGTCCAAAAGATGAGCTTTGACATGGTACATGAATGGTACTGAATTAAACACAAAATAAAAAGTCCTGTTTCACAGCCTTTAACAGCCAACTGCTCTCCTACTGACATACTGATAAAGCAATAAATAACATACACATCAAAACAAGCATAATTAAAAAAGCAGCTTAAACTGTATTGTTGGAGAACTGCTGAACAAACCGAGTCGCTGATCAGCTGAATAGGGGAAATTAATGTTAATGTGCCCACTGTTCAACATGCAAATCTAGGCTGCAGTTAAGGTTTCTTTATTGGCTTCACAACTTCAAAATCTAGGGCAAGATATCAGTGAATCATAATCCATACCCCACAGAAGCTTAAAAACAAATGCACAGGTTTAAGCAGTGATCAAAGACAAAAGCATTAATTAGAGCAAAAAAGGGTTAAGCGGTCAGCAAAAAAGTAGACTTCCCCCATCACCCACTCAAAAAATAACAACAAAAAAAAAAGTAAAATCACACTCCCTCCCAAAGCAAACAGTTGATCCTATAATCACTACCAACACCATGTGATCTCAAGCTACGCCTATCCACCACATGTATATTACTAGACCTTGTGACCCTGCCTTCTCTCATTGTTTTGACTTGAAGCCAGCAGGGCAGGGCCTGCTGAAGCTGAATGTTGTATTTTTGGAACCAGAGTCTGTGTACTAGAATACTACAATGCATACTAACAATGTAGAGCTTTGAGCCCCATCCACTCCCCCACACACAGTCATGGTGTTACATGACCTTTATTTTATGCATGAAAAAACTAATTACAGCTAAATGTATTAGAAAAATTAATAGTTGAACATACAGCAGAAAAAAATTGTTTGAATTTTTTTTTTTGACAACCAACCCGTGGTGCATATGCACTGACGACATTCAAAATGACCCCCTTAACTTCCAACTTTAAGCTCGTGATTCTGTCTGACACTCACTTCACGTACACACCTTTCACAAACTTATTACATACACTCCATTTCTCTTCTCATCTATCCAACAGTAGAACAGTTTGAATCCACTTCCAATGCTCCTGGCTTTGTTTCCATTCCATCTGGTTTCCTTAACACAAAATATCAACCTTCCTTCTCTCCATCATATCTGATAGCTCTCCATCTTTACTAGTCACTGCCCCTACATACATAGAGTCCCTACTTTAACCACCACACTAAGTCCAACCTTTCCCTTTCTCTCACTGTCTCTTAACATGCCTTCCTCTTCTCCTCCTCGATGAAGAATGCATCAAGTCTACACCGGCCAGTTTGGTCGGTAGCAGAGGAACACCTCCTCGTGTTGCTGGGGGCTGGGCCGTGGCGCAAGTTGGCCGCAAGTTGTGTAAACAACGAAAGCGCTATGGACAACGTTGGCCCTGTGTTGTTGCTGTTTTTTAAACTAATGGTGATTCTACTGAGACTTTTAGGAAGAGAGGCGCAGTGGAAGAAATACTCTGGATGCCGCAATTGTTGCGCGGAGTGGACAGCTGTTATCCACCGGAGAATTCAGGCTTTACAGCGCCTTCAGCTGGGGGACAGACGGCATAAACGTTGCAGGGTAAGCTAACGCTGTTGTTTATATTCCTACAGTTCGCTCTTTATGCTTGCATCTGGTCTTGACCAATGAGTGAACAGGAACTAAGCTTGTGCCACCCACGAAGCAGGGCTGGACCGACTGGCCCTACTCCGAAGCAGGGACCAAAGAAGCAGGGCCGGCCTCGAAAAAATGCAGATGTAAACGTGCGCAATGCAAGTCGAGTAGAGTGGAGCCGAGACCTTTAGGGCCTTTGTAAAAGGGGCATTTGATTACGTAGCCGCTACAAGTGATGTTCAGACTTTAAGTATTATTAATCTCTATAAATAATCTCTTTATTGTGTGAATGCTGTAAGGCGCTATGACTTTTGGTATTGATATCTTCTACAATTTATAAAATATTCAGCTTTTTTTGCAAATTTTTGCCCCATTAGAATGAATGAAAAATTCCACGAATTCCGCCAGTTTCTGCAAAAATCTTTGCTGTTTTTCACAGTTCACTACATCGGCATACTTTCAGCTAGAAACGCCATTCAAATTTTGAAATGTTGTCATATCCTTCGGCTACTACCGTATGATTCAGCTTTTTCATATCTTTTACAGTTTGAATAAAATCGCTCCTCAACTTTTTGTTGGCATTTTTCTCAAAATTCATCTTTATAATGGATTCCAATGGGCGGAATGTTCAAATGTTAGAGTGTAGACTCCAACATTTTGCAAATTCTGCTCCTCCCCCAACAACTTCTGCTTACGTGCTCAATTTTCACTTTTTCTACACATATTATACATCAAAACGTAGGGATGTTTGTCTGGATTTAGAAAATGTAACACACATTGATGTGGGACTTACAGTTTTTTGGCAAATCGCCCCAAAGTGACGAGAATTCACAACATCTGGTATAGGAAACTACACTGGGAGAGTGAAAAAACTCAAAACAGTGCAGCTGGATTCTGACATGTTTTCGTAACGTCATATCTCCTAAAAGATGCGACTTAGAGAAAATCCTTGTCTAAGTTTCTCTTCAGACCTTCCTGACACTCATAATACAGTCATTATTTTGATATCATTTTTAGTTTTTCCGTGAATTTTGTCTGTTCCAGTACACCAAATTGGCATTTCGCTCAAACGGCTCAATTTCAAAATTTCCAAAAACAGACACATTTTTACATCGTTACAGCTCCTAGACAGATTATGATACAGACATGAAACTTGGCATGATTGTTCACCAAAGCTTCCCGATACCTACGGTGCAAGTATCATATCGATAGCTCTTACATTTTCTGAGTTACAGGGCAGAGTTTGGGACCTGGTAAAGGCGGATTTCAGCGCTCATCCATTTTATCAACATGGTTGACATAGTTTTGTGCCTTTTATATTATATTTTCAAAAAATTGAGTAGAACAGGTACGTTCCCCTATTAGTTCTGATAAAAACGGTGTGTGAATAATGTCTGTAGCCTTTATGATTGCTGAGATATTAGCAGGTGTTTCAGAGCTGCATTTCCCATTCTTGCCTATTGGAGAAAGAGCGAGTGAAATTGAGCTGCTCACTCTTTAAGAGCAGCTGTGTCACAAAGGGCCCTTCCATTTCTTGTGTTGGAGCTCCCCCGTGTGGCAGAACTGAGAATCACAATGCATTCTGTCGACTGTGTTGTAGAGGAGTAGATTATTGGTGGCTAATGTGCAATTATTAACTCTGCAACCGTGTACGGTACAAAAGTCAAACTTCACAGCTGGACCTCCCATGGGTCAAGAAGTAGCCCATTAGAGTTCAAGCTACAAGGTCAAAGGTCAAGGTCATAGGAGGCTGTGTGCTTTAACTCTGCAACCGTGTATCGTAGGAAGGTCAAACTTCACAGCTAGAACACCCATGGGTCAGGGATCAGTCCTATGGGTTTCAAGGTCAAAGGTCAAGGTCACATGGTAAAGTAGGCTTTATCTGCAACCGTGTACAGTAAGAAGGCCAAACCTCACAGCTGGACACATTATAGGTCAAGGATCAGCTCTATGGGCTTTAAGGTCACAATGTTTTTTTCAGGCTAATGTCAGCTGTTTTCTTTTTGGTTGTTTCTGCTTCTTTTCGCAAATTTTAGCTTTTTCAACTAATTTCTGCTTCTTTCAACTTTTGTTCTTCTACTTTATGCAAATCTTCTTTTCAAATCAGCTTCTATGTTTCACTTTTTGGTTCTTCATTAAACTTTAAAAATCTTTCAACTACTAATGGATAAAACTTTAGCTGTTACATTCAACTCAACAGTTCAGCACATCTTCAGCAGCTTTCAGCCAAATCATTCAGCAAAAAAGCATTCACACTGCATTTTCGCAAGAAATGCAATTTCTCTAGTTGTGTGAATGCTGTAAGGCATTCACACTATTGCGTTCCTGTTTCTCTTTATTTTTATCTTTCGTTACTTTAACTATTCCGTATGTTTTTTGGCATCTTATTCGTCCCGCCGCCCTGCTTATGCTACTTCCGCCCTGCTTATGCTACTTCCGCCCTGGTTTTTTGCTACTTCAGCCCTGGTTTTACCTTTTTCAACCCTGGTTTTAGCTATTTCCACCATGCTAATGCTACTTCCACTGTGTTAATGCTAATTTTGGCTGTTTTGTACTCCTAGGAGTTTCTTTCAGCTTCAACTCAGTCATTTTTAGACATATTGAGCTGCAATTTGGAGTGGTATTAGCTGAGACAGAGCCCCACCACATACTGAATCTTAAATAAAAATGTCAAGATGGCTGCCAAAGCTAACAGTGTCAAAACTCAGATCAAAACTTGTGCATGCTCTAACTCGGCCACTGTATACCGTAGGAAGGTCAAACTTCACAGCTAGAACCCTCATGGGTCAACAATCAGTCCTATGGATTTCAAGGTCAAACGTCAAAGGTCAAGGTCAAATGAAAATAAAGGATCTATCTTTGAAACTGTGTACAGTAGGAAGGTCATAAATAGAGTCCCCCATGGGTCAAGGAATAGTCATTTGGAGTTCAAGGTCACAAGGTCAAAGGTCAAGGTCATAGGAGCCCACATGCTCTAAATCTTCAACCGTGTACTGTACAGTAGAAAGATCAAACTTCACAGCTGGTTTCACCATGGGCCAAGGATCGGTCGTAAGCATTTCAAGGTCACAAGTAAAAGAAGGCATTAACTCAAAAACCGTGTACCGTAGGAAGGTCAAACTTCACATGTAGTGTACCCACGGGTCAAAGAAATACGTCTTTATAGTTAAGGGTCACAAGGTCAAATTTCAAGGTCACAAGAGCCCATGTGTTTTATTTCTGCAACCATTTGATGTAGGAAGGTCAAACTTCATACCTGGGCACCTCTAGGATATTTAACTATTCCTGTCATTTTGTTTCGTATTGTAAATGAATGGATCCATGTTCAAGTCTTTTACAACCAGCTGTTTACTTTCATTTTCAGAATATTTATGCTAACTTTACTTTTAGTTATTCTAATTATTTGATGCTAATGCTACTTATGCCCTGCCTCTTACTACTCATGCCCCGTTTATAGTACTTATGCCATGCTAATTCAGCCCTGCTACAGGTACTTATACCCTGCTAATGCTACTTATGCACTTCTAATGCTATTTATGCTGTGTTAATGCTTCTTCCGCCCTGCTATTACTAATTTAGCCCTACTACTGGTACTTATACCCAGATAATGCTACTTATACCCCGTTAATGCTACTTCTGCCCTGCTAATGCTACTTCCGCCCTGCTAATGCTTCTTCCACCCTGGTTTTTGCTACTTCAGCCATGGTTTTTGCTAATTCCACCCTGCCAATGCAGCTTTCATCAATTGAGCATTCACACTGCATTTTCGCAGGAAATGCAATTTCTCTAGTTAAAATATGTTATAATCACATCTCTGCAGAGCTCCTGTTGAACACGTCCTAGCCCATGAACGTTCACCAAAAGCCCCTAATTAACAGTTTTCTAAAACATTTAAGGATTATTTCTCTCAGGTTCTGCTTGTAACAGTGTTCTCCTATTAAGATCTTTAGATTTTCCCTTTCTATTTACGCAACCTGCTGTCCTTTATGAGTGAAATCTCAGGGTTAGCAGAACTTTTTTTCTACTGTAACTTTGTTTGTTGGATTAGTGTACTTTGAGTGTAAAAGGCATCAAATGACATGTAGAACATCCCTTTTTACATGAACACAGAGACTTAAGCAGAAAGTCTTAGTTAACAAAGTAACACCTGAACCATTGTCACAGTATCTAACTTTTTAGTTAAGTCCTATAATTAGCTGAAGACGCTCAGTGGAATGGGACAAGAATCCAGATGGATTTGGGTTTAAAATTTTCCTCTGGCCAAAAATAGTTAGTGCTGTTTTCATCTTTCTTAGTAAAGACATCACTCACTAGAAGCACTCAGAGAACACGAACCTCGGCCAAGGCGTGATTTAAAAATTGTGCAATCTGGATCATAATCTGGATCACCACCAAAGTGTAATCCATTGTTTTTTTGTGACAGCCCCAACATTTCCAGAAAATGTTTGTTTGTAGTCCAAAAATCATCAGTTTTTATGTGATCTTGCTAACAGACACAAACCAACGAACATAATTGAAAACATAACTTCCTTGGCGGAGGTAACAAAAGGGTCACATGTAGGAGCAGAGACAAGTTTTTAACAAAGAGGTTGCCTGTGACCTTAACCTTTGACCGCAAGAACCTTGAAATCAACAGGCATCAAATTTGACCCATGAGGTGTCCAGCTGTACAGTTTGACATTCGCACATTACACTGTTACATAGTTGGAGCACAAGGTCATCTGTGACCTTGACCTTTGACCTTGTCACCTTGAAATCAACAGTGATCACCCTTGAGGTGTCCAGCTGTGGAGTTTCACTTTCCCATGTTATGCAGCTGTAGAGTTGGAGCACGGGCTGATCTGTGACCTTGACCTTTGACCGGATCACCACCAATGAATGATAAGTGCTTAATCTATGATCAAAGAGGTGAAGAAAACTCCCCTAAAATAAGGTTTTAACAGGAATAAATACTATGCATGCTTAAAGTATGTGTGTTATCATATGTTCCTAAAATGTGTCATAGGAGTACCGTATTTCGCCACAGAATTTTCTGCATCTAATTGATATAACTATCTTAATATAAGTTCACTTTAGAGTCTACACACTAAGCAGAAAAAACATCCTGTTAGAATAAATTATGTCTTACTTGTCATGCGTGTCGCTGGCTGTCCCTTCGTTGAGTGTGAAGAGTTCTCGGAGTTCGCCCAGAGAGAAGTGACGCTCCACGTCCTGCTCCTCATCCACCACACAGCTGCTCAGGGCTTTCTTATGGGCCTGTCTCTGCAGGATCTTCTCCTCAATAGTTCCAGTCTGTCAGAAAACATTACATTAAAAACTTCTGCCACCCTTTAGCTTTGAGTTTAATAACATGTTTTATCGGGATAAAACCAAGAATCTAACAGAAAATATAGCTGTGATCAGTCTGTTTTATAACTGTATGTGTGTCTGACTGACAGAGAGCAGTCTATAGATGTAGCAGGTCTTCTTCTGGCCGTCTCTCCACACCCGAGCCATTGCCTGCTCATCATTGGCTGGGTTCCAGTCTGGGTCAAACATCACCAGGCGATTTGCACCGATCAGATTCAGGCCACATCCTCCGGCTTTGCTGCTCAGCATGAAAATAAACTCTGGGTTCTAGGAAATAGATGGAAATCAGGAAAACTTCATGGTTTTCAGAGCTCCAGTTCTTTTTTTTATTTTTTAAAATGGTATTTAGGCTTACATGTGGACTGTTGAATCTTTCCACAATCTTGGCTCTTTTCTTGATGGACATTGTGCCATCAAGTCTAACGTACAGGTATCTGAAAAAGACAAAAAAAGGGGGCTTGTTTACGTTAGCAGAATGCAACAATGATGTCTGGAAATGCTATTCTATATTTTCAACAAAAATGTTATTTTTCAAGTGAACAGGAGGAAATGTTTTTGTCCTTCAAAGTGGAGACACTGAAGGATTGTAAACTAAACACACCTCTAGTTTCTATGACTCAATGACTGTCTCAGGTTAATAAGCCATCTCCTTGTTTCTGATCAATAACAAGCCTACAGTATGTTCAAGAAAACAGATGAAGACTTGAGAAAAAATAAACTTGATTTCTTAAGTTGTTTTTTGAACTGTTGTAAGCTTAAGTAATAAGAATAAGCTATTTATATAAAAGGATGAGAGAAATGGGTAATTTTAAAGTAATGTTAAATTATTTCTTTAAATTTTGCTTTTATAAGACTGTCACTCAACCAAAAATGTTTAACTAAACGATGAGTCTGCTTCTGATTCATTAGTTTTAACCAGACATAGCCTATGTCCTGGAAAAACACAGGAAACCAAGGCTAACTCATCAGCTTCCGCACTCTCTAGTCCAAGCCAGAAAGACTTGTTACTCAGTCTCAACAACGACGGATTGTTGAGCATTCCATAATCAAATCTGAGAACATGGATGCTCTCTATCACCCAATGAGGCCAAAAGGAGATTGTGGATGGGGTTTTACAAGTTAGGTTTTTACTTTACTTTTAAACTAGCTCACTGCATCTAAACAAGATTGAGACCTGCTGCAAAAAATGGATTCAGACGTAGGCTGAGTGCTCTGAACTTCGGTAAGGGTCTCCCTTTCACATTTCCCTTTCAGCACTGAAAGTGAATAAATGTGTTTAAGCTTTAAGAGTACTCTTGGCTGTTTTTGACTCTGTGACCCTGTGCGAGGACAAAGACCAGGTGTTTCGGTATTTTGGGAGTTTTTATCTGTCCTTATCACAGGGCTCTCAAGTCTCACACATTAACTGTGAGACACACACTTTTCATGAAGTGCACACACCACATTTTGCATTTTTAATGCTAAAACACACACACACCATGTTTTGAAGAGGGACCAAAGTGCAGCGCAATGTTACCACACTGGCTGAATCACAATAGCAGGCACGGATGCAGTGTTGTCAACTTAGTGACTTTGCTGCTATATTTAGCAAGTTTTCAGACCCCTCTAGCAACAAAAGCAACTAGTGACAAATCTAGGGACTTTCTTCTGTGCTATTAGAGACTTTGGCGACTCATGTGAAAGCACCAATTGTTCTGCAGTACCTGTACTCAGCGTGCCGTAATCACCTCCCACTTCCCAAGCACTGACTGCAGGTCAGTCTAATAGCAGGATCTAAAGGATCTGGATTGGGCAGCACTAGTCTAAGTGATACTGCTTTCCAGTTATGATGAGATTGGTGTTATGTCTTACTGATAAAACTTCACCCCCACACTCTTAGTCAATTTAATCACCTGATTTGCCCTAAAGTATACTGGAATTATTTCATTATAACTCCTATTGGGATCTGTTTATGTGCTTATATTTGAAAAAATTATTTTATACTAAAGTGCATTTGTTTTCTTTCCATTCCGTGAAGATTAGAGTTTCAAACTCATAAAACAAAAAACATTTATGACATGCATAAACTAAGCTACTGTAATTTCCGGACTATAAGCCGCTACTTTTTGCAAAAGCTTCAAACCCTGTGGCTTATAGTCCGGTGCGGCTTTTCTATGGATTTTTGTGATATCGTAAGAGGATTTGTTTTGGTTTGTTCCGCTGTTGTACAGCACTACTTTGCCTGGCGGAAGGGCATGTGATCAGACACACAGTCATGGGGGAAAAAAAATGAGTGGTATGTTGGTCACATGTCCGTCTGCCAGGCAAAGTAGTGCCGTACATTTCCGACACTGAAGAAGAGGACTTTGGTAGTTTTTGTGACTGAGTGACTGACTTTTCTTCTTGTTAAAGCCGTGTTACTGCACCTTAGCCCAAAAGGTAGGTCGATTATATTTTTCTGGTGTGCTGTAGGTTATTGTTATACAGTACATTTGTAAATCGTTTAAACAGCACAGTACATGTTTCGTACTTTTACTGGTACTTGTACATATATGTAAAAAGTTATGCAAATATGTACCAGTAACTTGTTTTTCAAAATGTTAATAAAAGGGATGCGTTCCTAAACAGCCATCTCTTTCCTGACAATCCCCTTTGTGCATATTCTCTTACATATGGTAATTAAACATTAAAACACCTGCAGCTTTTAGTCCGGTGCGGTTAATGTATGAACAAAACAGGATTTTCCCCTAATTTTAGCTTGTGCGACTAATATTTAGGTGCGCCTTGAAGTCCAGGAAAAACGGTAGTTAACTCCTATTTGTCTTATTATTAGTTTGTTTTTTTCTTTGTTTTTCTCTACAACCACCGTTTAATTAAGACACATTTATTCATTAAAATCACCTTCTGTGTCTACACAATTTTTCAAACAGGTCCAGTGTTTGAGTGTAGTTGGAGACCAGCACCACCTTGTCACTGGTCGTGGTCCGAGTCATTGCCAGAATATAATCCAGAACCAGCATCTTTCCTGCAGCAAAAAACAAGATTAATCCAGATAAAACCACACTACCCTCTGAAATATTAGTGGCAAGGAAAGTAAAAAAACACCTGTGGTTTAACAAAATATTATAGAACAAGAAGTTATTTCTTACACACCATTTCTGGGAACCAAAACAGCCATTTTACCGTTGGCTCTGAAACATCATCTTACATCTTTTAGTATTTTTTATTCAACTCAGAAAAGAAATATAAGCTTTAGAAGGGTCTGATACATTCCTTACACCACTTTTGATTTCCCAGGCTGATTCTGTTATTTGGATTTGGTAAAGCTCTAATTTGAATAATCTAAATGTGGTGATTCTGATTTCTTTAAAAGAGGCATAATTAACTATGATTAACAGCATATAAAACTTTACAAGGGTATCTCTCCAAGTCAATGTGTCTGTTTCTAAAATTAAAGTTACAAGACAAAGGTACTCATGAAAGCAGAATTCAACAGAAAAGGAACTACAGTTTATCTTCTTCATAAAGCAGAATATAAATTCTTGAGGAGGTGGGATATTGGTGTCATTGTACTGATTCATCAAACTAAGAAGGCAGTGATTTGCTGTGAGTGAATGTGGAAATCCACATTTTCCTTATCTGTACTGACTTACTCCCATTTAGAGCCCTAGATGGGGCAACCAGAGTGCAACAAAATTAAAGGCCAATACTTTCTTGAAGGAATGCCCACTGCCCTTCATGCCAGAGTTTTGGGCTAAGATCATTTTATAATGAGAAAAGACGTAGTTGTACGGTAATTGATTTGGTCAAACCTTGAAAATACCGTTATGTATGACCTTAAGTCATGTTTTTTTTTTTTAATCGTTTGTATTTAAGGATAGCTATTAGTCCCTACCGTAGTAGAGACTATTCTTCCTGGGGTCCATACCACAAACAATACAAGAAAATAATACGTACATAAAAAAAAAAAAAAAAAATACAAATTAAACAACTACAACAATTTCAACTAAATTTAGAAAACAAACACTGACAATCCACACTGTGCATATAAAACCAACACATTCAGTCAATCGAATGTTATTTCATTGTCTATTATAGATTTTTTTTATCATTCTGTTTAAACCTTACATGATTACTAATCAATGTAATTCTAGAAGGCAACATGTTCCAGTATGATACGGCTCTATACATCGCTGTTTTTTTGAGAACATTAGTTCTAGGCAGAGGTAGTATAAAAGGTAACAACAGAGGCTCATCTCATATTAGAAGCATGTTTACTATAAGTGGGTAACCTACCAGACCTACCAGTTTATATAAAGTCCAGATTTTGCGTAAGGAACAAAGACTGCATTCTAGTCTATCACTGACTTTCATGCATGACAAGCATCGATGCATGAAATTGACATTAGTTCTACGACATGCTCAGAGTATGTGTTGGGAATGACTGTCAGCTACTACTATGACAAAGTTTAGCTCAATATCTGTAAAACTGACATTATTTTACATTATAGACATTTTGTGTTTTCTGAGGTGGGTGGTTCTGAGTGTCCAGTGGTTCATGAAATATTTAGTTAACCAATACACAAGCAATAATTATGATTGTCCATTGGACAGTATTGTCACAGTCTGTCCTTACTGACAGATTTTCATATAATTTATCATCATCAACTTTATTTTTAATTTAATACAGTTTAACTGAGGTTTCTTGTAGAAAGTTAGATGGGAGTTGTTTTTTCTGCATGTCTCACCGCTTTTTAACATCAGCAATGGTTTACTAAAATGTTTGCTTACGGGGCGCAAAATGGCGGAAGAGGAGTAGGACGTATGTTCTGTATATGGTTTTCCATTAAGTATCCTTGCTGTTTTGAGCATTTGGTCTGTCTGGACTCGACCCCTGAGTGATTCTAGCCTGGAAGAGTAGAAGAATGGCGACAAACTTGAGAAAATACAAATATTCTAGCTCTGCGGCTGCCAGGCCTGACATTGCCTCGGAGCAGACTAAAGCTAAAGCCGGGAGCTCAGCACCTCCTTCTCCCTCCCACGGCGAGGCGGACACACTCTCCTTGAAGTCTGACATCATTGCCACTATAAAATCCGATATCTCAGCTGTGAATAAATCGGAAATAAAAGAGGCCTTGGCTAAAGAGTTCACATTTATTAAATGATAGCTACAAGCGGTGAGAGCGGAAATGGCTAATGGCACAACGCAACTTCTTGCTCACGTGGACCAAGTTAAACAGAGCCCATTCACTTCTTCTGAAAGAAGAAGTGAATGGGCTCAAAATCTTGATTGGCCGATCCCATCACACTGAGGGTGGGAACAAGTCAGGCGGTAAGCCGTGGGTTATTGTCGCTAAGCTGCACTATTATCAAGACTGCGTGGAAATATTACGTCGGACCCGGAGCCGCGGCCCTCTTCGCTTTAAAGAGGCACCGATCATCATCACATCTGACTACACAGCAGCTGTGGCCAAGGCTCAGGCGGCGTTTACGGAGGTCAGGCGGCTTCTTCGTGACCGACGAGATGTTCGCTACGGACTCCTTTTTCCTGCGTGGCTCTGCATCACTCATGGAGAGGAAGAGAAGGAGTTCTTGGATGCCAATAAAGCCATGGATTATGTTAAAAAGAAAATCATCTCAGCAACGGCCAGTGAGGACCAGGGTTGACTGCAGGTCCAATCCCCATCGATTCATTATGCCTGTCAGGTTGTATGGAACCTTCCAACGTTATATGTCCCGCGTTACTTTTTGATTTAATCTCAGATTTTATTCCAAGGGACAACATCTATCCTTCCTTTTTTTTTTCTTCTTCTTTTTCTCTATTTATGAGAGTTTAGCAGGGGTCTGTCCAGATCTTGGTTAGTGATACGTTCATTTTATATACGCAACTAGTTGCATAGAACAGCAATAGTACTTTAAAGTAAGGAAACCTTTTTTTTTAAATTTTGATTACTGTTATTTAGATGAGACGGGAGCCCAGGCAGGAAGTTTTGTTCCCCAGTATAAGCACAAATGTGTGGATTTTTTGTTTGTTGGGTTCTCCGTATTCATTCAGGAGAGAGGGGTGGGACTATACCGTATCTATCTGTTTTGAGAGTGTCTTTTGTCAGGTATCTTTCTGTGATGGTTTGTGGATATCACACTACAGTCCGATTGGCCATCCAAGATTTAGTTTTTTATTGATGTTAATCGGACTCCTGGGATGTCACTTAGCACTGTTTGGGAGTCATTAAAGGCTTACTTAAGAGGCCAAATTATTTCTTACTGTGCAAATAAAAAGAAGAAAGGCGTTGAACGGCTAAAATTGCTAACTGATCAGATTCTACAAATAAACAGAGAGTGCTCCCACACTTTTACACAAGATTCACTTAAGAAACTCCAAACAGAGTTTAACATCTTATCTACCCAACAGGCCGAATATTTGATATCCAAATCTAGATATGGCTACTACGAGCATGGTGAGAGGGCTGGACGCCTTATTGCACAGCAGATACAGCAGTGCTCGGCTAAAAAGGATATCCCAGCAATAAATGATGATTATGGTGTAAAATGTTGTGATAATGCAAGAATTACTCAATGTTTCAGCAAGTTGTACCAATCTCTGTACACTTCTGAAGCCTGACTTAACCCAACTGAATTGGATGACTTTTTTAAAGATGTTAAAATTCCTTCACTAAATTTGGACCTGTCTAACGAGTTGGAGAGAGATTTTTTTTTAGCTGAGATAAACTCTGCAATTAAAAACACGCAAAATGGAAAATGTCCAGGACCAGATGGCTTCCTGGCAGAATTCTTTAAGAAATTTTCAGATCTACTTTCTCCCCTGTTATTATCAGTTTTTGAGGAATCCCTGGCCACACAATTATTGCCACTATCTATGCGTCAGGCTGTAATTTCATTGCTTTTAAAGAAGGATAAAGACCCTTTGAGCCGTAGTTCATATCACCCGATATCGCTTTTAAACAGTGATGCAAAAATTCTTGCAAAAATGTTGGCGAATCAAATCGAACAGATTATCCCCACAATTGTCTCACCTGACCAGACTGGTTTTGTTGAAAATCGTCAATCCTTTAATATCAGGCGGCTGTTTAATGTGTTGTATACTTCTGCCCAGCCCAATCACAACTGTGATGAGATTTTAATTTCGCTGGACGCTGAGAAAGCGTTTGACCGAGTGGAGTGGAACTATCTCTTTAAGACCTTAGAGATGTTTAATTTCGGTCCTAAATTTGTTTCATGGGTGAAGTTGATGTATACCTTGCCAATGGCAGCAGTACGTACAAACAGTAATCTATCCAGCTATTTTGAATTAAAACGTGGTACGAGGCAGGGGTGTCCACTCTCGCCACTCTTATTCGCAATCGCGATTGAACCACTTGCAGTGGCTTTGCGGAATAGTCCGGAAATTAAAGGTATCAATCGGTTTGGCACTGAACATAAAGTTTCCTTATACGCTGATGATACACTTCTTTATATTTCAGATCCCTTGTGTAGTACTCCTGAGTTACTTATTTTACTTCAAAAGTTTGGAAGCACATCTGGCTATAAGGTTAACTTTCAAAAAAGTGAATTGATGCCTATGACCCCAATAGAAGAGCAGCATATGGGTCCAGTCCCTTTCAAAATCAGCTCTGTCAAATTCCTGATCAAAATGGCAATACTGCCCAAATTACTCTATCTATTTCAGAGCTTGCCATTGTTCCTCACCAGGACTTTTTTTTAACCAATTTAAATAGTGAGTTGTCGTCATTTATCTGGAACAAAAAGCATCCCCGGTTAGGAATAAAGATGCTACAGCTACCCTATGGTCTTGGGGGCTTGTCACTCCCCAATTTCTTATATTACTACTGGGCGGCTAACGTTATAGCCTTACTGTACTGGTTGAGAGAGGACAATCCTGTTCCTACCTGGGTGACTTTAGAGAGGAATTCAATTACATCTAGCTCTCTCTCTGCTCTACTCTGCTCCCAGTTACCGTTCAATCAACCAGTCTCAACTTTTACTTCCAATCCGGTGGTAACTCACTCACACAATAAAAATTTGGAATCAGTGCAGGAGATGTTTAAAAGTACAGAATTATTATTATCTGCTCCAGTATCAAATAATCACGTTTGCTCCCTCACTAACAGACTCTGCTTTCAATGCTTGGGGTTTAAAGGGAATATCTTCTCGATATGATCTTTATATAGACAATAGGTTTGCCTCATTTTAACAGCTAACACAGAAATTTGACATCCACAAGTCACAGTTTTTCAGGTATTTACAATTGAGACAATTTGTAATGTCGAACTCTGGATGTTTTCCTCTAGGTCCTTCAACTTCTCTTTTTGATGAGATTCTGATGTGCAAGTCTGTAACAAAACGCTCTGTGAGTAGAGTTTATTCTTTGCTCAGTGCATACAATGACACCAATTTAGATTCTTTGAAGTGCAAGTGGGAGATGGACTTGGAGGAATCCATATCAGACAGTTTGGCAAAAAATTATTCAAAAATATTTATTTGTCCTCAATATATCTGAAACATGTTGTAGTTCAATTTAAGGTAGTACATCGTCTACATTGGTCTAAGGACAGATTGTGTAAATTCAAAAGGGACTTGGATCCGACATGTGATTGTTGTAAACAATCCTCAGCCACACTTTTACACACATTCTGGACTTGTCCAAAGTTACACGGATACTGGCAAGGCATCTTTGACACCTTTTCAGGAACATTTGGACAAACTGTTCATCCATCACCTCTCATCTCTCTCTTTGGGGTGGCTCCAGCAGAGGCCTCCTTCAGTTATGTCTTACATCCATTTGAAGATCACATACACTGTTAGGGGATCTGTAAACAAATTCTATGATATCTGGCAGCCAATTATATCTTATGTAGGGAAAATTTCAGCAGATAAATTTGTGTAAAGGCCAAATGTTGGCTCTTTATTTAGGCACAAACCTGTACTTTGCATCGACTGATGTATGGATATAAGGTGGATACATATTGGAGTAGTAGATCCGGTATAGGAGGGGAGGTGAGGGGTGGGAGGGATTTCTATTGTGTGTGTTTTTGTCAGTGTTCTTTTTTTTTAACAAATAATAAAAAGACTTTGATAAAAAAAAAAAAAGTTTGCTTACCAGAGAGCTGAGGTTCGACAGCTTTCAAGCTGAAGCCTGGAGGAAACAGATTCAGAGCCCCCTCAAAGCCCTCCTCACCTTCCACACACCTGTCATAGATCAGAGCTGGGTCTGCCAAAGGATAGAGCTCAGTGTGAAACAACAATCAACTACAGAAACTGCTTTCTATAATTATCATCAAGCTGAAATAGGCCAAAGAAGCTAAAACTGTTGTTAGAGTTGAAACAAGCAAAATAGAGGCTGAAATGAGCAAAACACAAATTAGAAGCAGCAGAACAGTAGCTAGACAATAAAAGCAGCAAAACAGTTGATAACAGTAGCAAAAAAGAACAGAAAGATACTTCTTTGATTGATAAAATATGGTTGTCATACCAGCAGACAAAAAACATAAATAAAAACATAAAATAAAAAAAGGTGGAAGACAAATTAGGGCATACAAGATAGACCTTAAAAAGTTCCAAATTAAGAACATTTAAAAAAAAATATGAAATCAGCAAAACATTAGTGAAAATTAGAAAAACTGTAGTTACAGTAATTACTATAAGGAGCAGAGTAGTGCCTAAAGGCTAAAATAAGCAGAATAGTAGCAAAAAGAAGCAAAATGTTAGTTAAAAGTATATTGTAGAAGAACAATCGCTCCAAAGCTAAAAATGGCAAAGCTATAGCAAAAGGCTAAAAGTGGAGAACATCTGGTCAGAACATCCCCATAATGGCTGCATAATGGGAGAGCTCCTAACCTAACCAGAGTAACTAGAAAAATAACTTTGAGAACAAACTTAGAACTATATTCTGTTTAGGAACATTGATATAACTACAATTTCTAAACTATCTAAAATATCTACTAGGATACTGAACTTGAAACGTCACCACTGAAGAAGAGGAAAACAACACAGATGAATAAATGTCCATTTTGAATTTATTGTGGTGTCTACAAAACTTGGGTTTGGGGTTCCCTGGAAAAGTTGCAGAAGTTTTAACACCAGTCACACTTCAACTAATGAAGTTCACCAACTGGTTAGTAACAAAAACAGACATTAAGAAGACTATCATTGAGTCTTTCAGAAGTAAATCAAAGCCAACCACTCCTTGAAGGAATGCATACCACTGCCACTTTTATCCCAAAGATGCATCTAAAAACTGATCAACATTTGGACTCAACCCTATTCAAGATGGCTGCCATGGCCAACTGACCTTAGAGAACACAAAAATGAATATTCCTCAGTGAATTTTACAGATACTGAGTAAAGATTTGGTGTGGTAGTAGCTGACAATCATTCATAACACAGACTTTGTGCTAACTGATCACAATATCACAAGTGATAGCGCTTATGTTATTTTCAAGGTTTAAGAAAACTGGCTGCAATTGACACAATTGACACTGTAAAATTCTTTCTTTGTCATAAGAAGATCTAAGGTGGGTGATATGCATTTCTTAAAGGAGCAATAGGCCTTTTCATTTTAATAATGGGTTTGTGTTGGTTTGTAGTATTTTCAAATAACTATCAACTTTAACAACTGACTGGGCACTCCAACATTTTAGGGAACATGGTTGCTATAAGACAAAATATTACATCTTAACTATTATTTGAGTGAACCCCCTCAGATCTTATTTCAGCACTTACGATTGCAGAGCTTCTTCAGGGATGTGATGGAAGAAAGGGAGGAAATGCTTATTTTGCCTTCTTGTAAAGTCTCCATGGGTTTGGCCTGCTTTAGAAACAGCTTATAGAGTTCAGTCTGCAGAGGAGTCAGCCTGCAGGAAATCACATCCAACAGCCTCAGTGTTAAATTGTTAAAAGGTTTTGCATATATTAAAATTTATCTCACAATATACTATTTAAATGAAGTAGGTAACTCAAATTATAAATCAAAAAGACTCAAACTACCTCCTGTCTATTCTCTTAAGGCAGTTTCTCATTGAGCTACAACTGCTGAAGACCAGTTAGTGACTCAAACTTCCAAGAAAATGGGGAAATTTATAATTGCTGTCTCACTGATATCTGAGTGTTTGCAATCAATGAGATGTGTGGCCGTATTCTCCATGACCAGTTTTAGAAAATTGGGGTTTATTTTATGTGCATGGCTTGGAAAACCATATTTAGGCCATGCATAATATTTTCTTACCCATGTCCATCGGGTCAACCAGCTTTGTACCCATCTTAGCAGCTTGACCCCTTTATGATTTAATCTACTGAGTACACATTAGAAATGAAGACAGGCACATTTGGACCAACTTTCTAATAATTAGGCACGAGCACTGCAGGCGATGCCAAGGCCTCTTGAAATCATTGTTTTGTGTTGTTTCTTATTATTATGCCAAATTTATTTCCTTTTTGAGAGCCTTAACATACTCAAACAATGTTGGTGGTCTCAAAAATAGGCGTAGCAAATTGGCTCAACAGCACAACCTCTTTTGGCAGGATGAAGACCTACTTTTACTTAGAGGTCTGAAATTTGGTACACATGTAGAACTTACCAAGGCACTCTATGACTATGTTCACACTGCAGGTGTCAATGCTCAATTTTGATTTTTTTTGTGTGGTCGTTCACATTACATTGTAATTGTGACCTCCATCAGACTCCAGTGTGAACAGACTCCAGTTCCTGAAATGGCCCACATGCACAGAAGATACGATGTCACACTCCGTATGTGGTGTTTACGGAAGTGGATATGGACACTGCGAGTGTTAGCATGTGTGTACTGATTTTGAAGTCACTGTACAGTCGGGGCCAACTGTACATCCAAATGGTAAAAGAAAACAAAAAAGAGAAAGAGTGCAAATGTCAACGATGACCTTTTCTGGAGCCGTGGCTGCTACCTCTGGCTTTGTAAGGTAAGGTAAGCTACATTTATTTATATAGCACTTTTCAGCACAAGGCGACCCAAAGTGCTTTACAACACAAAAACAAAATTACAGACAAAGTTACAGACAAAATACAAGAAAGAAAACTAAACTAAACAACAATACAAAGTTACAGAACATGATAATGCAGGTACAAGATAACTAAGCTAAAACATGACAATGCTAACTAAGGTACAGGATAACTAAACAACTAAAACATGATATTACTAAACTAAGGCACGAAGAATCTAGCTAACAGTGCCAAGGCCCGCTAAAACAGCCAACATAAAAATGCTAAGTCAATTGAATTGATAGAAGTAAAAACATCGGTGGTATAATGCTAAGAGGTACCAAAAAAGGCCTGCTAACAGCCAATATGAATATGATAATGACAAGAATAATAATAAACTAAGAGGTACCAAAAGAAGGCCCGTTAACAGCCAATTATATATAATATGATAACTAATTGTACAGTAACTAAGCTAAGTGTACAGGAAGGCTAAATAAGCTAAAACATGACAATGCTAAAACTAACGGTACCGAACTATCTAAAAGTACCCCAGGCCCGCTATACAGTCGAAGTAA
>NC_051453.1:22913317-22938669 GCF_001649575.2 Kryptolebias marmoratus | reverse complement strand
TTGCAATTTCGCTCCTGTTTACAGTCTGAGTGCTGGTCGATCTGTGAACCCATCAACGAATTTGACGATAATCCAGGTAACTGCCTGGTCCAAACAGCAAAAATCCTGTTATCAAAAACCCAAATATGTAAGGAACCTCCACGTTGGTAGGTATACAGTCTTCAAGTCCTGCCAGGAATCCACTGTATATCCAGCGAGACATATCCCGAGACTGGACTCTCCGCCTTCCACCAGGAGCAGAAAAAAAAAAAAAAAACTCTGGATGCAGAGTTGGAGTCAAGGGTGATGGGACATTGACGTGAGGGACCCCTGTCCATTTATCTGATGTAAGGCGTTCCCAGGCCAGCCGAGAAACATAGTCCCTCCAGCGTGTCCTGGGTCTTCCTCTGGGCCTCCTCCCAGGAGGCGTCTAGGAGGCATCCTAATTAAATGCCCGAGCCACCTCAACTGCCTCCTCTCGACGTGGAGAAGCAGCAGCTCTACTCTGAGTCCCTCCCAGATGACCGAGCTTCTTACCCTATCTCTAAGGGAGAGCCCAGACACCCTGCGGAGGAAACTCATTTTAGTCACTTGTATTCGCGATCTCATTTTTCGGTCACTACCCAAAGCTCGTGACCATAGATGAGGGTAGGAACGTAGATCGATCGGTAAATCGAGAGCTTCGCTTTTTGACTCCGCTCTCTCTTCACCACGACAGACCGGTACAGCGCCCGCTTCACTGCAGACGCTGCACCAATCCGCCTGTCGATCTCCCGCTTCATTTTTCCCTCATTTGTAAACAAAACCTTGAGATACTTAAACTCCTCCACTTGGGGAAGGACATCTTCCCCGACCCGGAGAAGGCACTCTACCCTTTTCCGGCTCAAGACCATGGCCTCAGATTTGGAGGCACTGATCCTCATCCCGGCCGCTTCGCACTTGGCTGTGAACCGCTCCAGCGAAAGCTGTAGATCAAGGCCCGATGAAGCCAATAGGACAACATCATCTGCAAAAAGCAGAGACGCAATCCTAAGGTCACCAAAACAGATCCCCTCAACACCTTGGCTGTGCCTAGAAATCCTGTCCATAAATGTTATGAACAGAATCGGTGACAAAGGGCAACCTTGGAAGAGTCCAACTCTCACTGGAAACGAATCCGACTTACTGCCGGCAATGCGGACCAAGCTCTGACAGCGGTCATAAAGGGACCTAACAGCCCGTATCAAAGGGCCTGGTACCCCATACTCCCGGAGTACTCCCCACAGGATTCCCCAAGGGACACGGTCACATGCCTTCTCCAAGTCCACAAAACACATGTAGACTGGTTGGGCGAACTCCCATGCACCCTCAAGGACCCTGCTGTGGGTATCGAGCTGGTCCAGTGTTCCACGACCATGACGAAAACCACACTGTTTAGATTTTGTTAATGAAAACACATGGTACCATTGTGATGTTGTTGTTCATCTGAGGTTGTCTCTTTTGTAAACCAATCTAAATAAACATTAGCAAACTATTTTACAAATACACATTGCATATTTAAATAATCTAAAACGTCTCAGTAGTCATCTTACCTGCAGCACACAACCTGTTCAATTTTCACAGGAAGATACTTTGACAGGACATCTGATGTTCTCCTTATCAAACACCTGTTGATGCACCACATGCTCAGTAAAACACACACGTGTCACACATATAAACTTGAAATTACTTTAAATAATGAAAGAGAATACATTTCACAATAAAAACTACACATTTTGACCTTGTGTTTAAGTATTTTTATTTCAAAAATTATAGTGCAATGCTAAGTTTAAAAATCTTTTTTCAAAATGTGAAAATAAGTTTATTTCTCTCTCTTAGAGTCCTGAGAAGGTTTCAGTTATGAAATGTTTTTTATGTATTCTGTGGGCTCACCTGTTGACAATGCCAATAAGCACTTTCAGTTTTTCTTCTCCTGTCTGTCTTTCTTTATCACTGGCATCTGCATCCCGACCTTTCAGGATAGGAAGCTCAAATTGCTTTTTAAATTCTTGGGCTGTACCTGCCAGCGAGGTGAACAAACAAACAGAAATTAGGCTACTGCAGAGGAGTCAAACATCATTTACCAAGAGGCCAAAATAAAAACTTGGTCCAAGAAGAAAACTATTCAGATTATTTGACAGAAATACAACTTCATATTTGTAATTTTTAAATTACAAATAAAAGTGAATTTAAAATTAAAGACATGAATAATATCAGTCTCTTGTTACTTTCTTCCTATCATCATCTCTCAATGTTCTATACCATCTTCATCCTGTTCAGGGTCAAGGTGGGTGAGGGGATGATGCCTATCTGCAAAAGTCAGAGGTCAGGTTACACCCTGGAAACGTCATCAGTCCATCACAGGGCAATAACCATGCACACCCACACCTTAGTTCATTAATTAATTAACCTAACCATGCATGTTTTTAACAGTGGTAGAAAACTTGAAAACATGCATAAAAGGCCCACTCTGTAGCCCTAATGTCTTCCTCAACTAGGGATGCACCAATACTAATACCAGGTATTGATTCCTATACTGTGACCGTGTCCTCGTGTCCACAAGAAATGCGCCTTAAAAATATTTTGAGATATTTTGCTTTACAACCTTGCTCTTATCTTGTCTTGTCTCCTGAATGAGCTGCTGCCCCTTTGTGTGAGATGAGCAGGGGGAAGGGGCAGAGACACACACACACTCTCAGAGCTCTGCTGCATTCAGAAACAACATCATTAAACACCTAGCATCAAGTTTGTGCTGTGAGGTGTGTGATTTGGGAGAACAACTTTTCTTTAAGTTTTGTCAGAACATAATGACAGAAACTGCAGGAGGAAATATGTGCTGTGGAATCAAATTATTTTGCTATAAAAAGTAATAAAAAAAAAACTCAACCAGTTTTGATGAAGCCTTTCCAAAACACGATATGTTTAAGTTTAAGTCTGGTAACTCTGTGCTGAAGGAGCTGAACTTTAGAGGACGTTACAGTAAGTCATCATTAACAAAGCATACAGCAGAGTGCAGCGAAACGCGCCAACATCATCATTTGAAGCAAGTCATAAATCTTTAGCAGGTCAAATGGTAAATGGCTTGCACTTGTATAGTGCTTTATCTAATGTCCAAGGACCCCAAAGCACTTCACACTACAGAAATTCACCCATTCATCCACACATTCACACACTGATGGTTGTAAGCTAAATTGTAGAGACAGCTGCCCCAGGGCAGGCTGACAGAAGTGAGGATGTGACTACAATGGCTGTTCCAGTGCGTTATGGGATTTACAGTTTAAGTGGTTTCTGCACTGTATACTTGTGGGCTGGTTATAAATACAAATAAAATATGATCCAGCTGGCCAGATGAAATTGTAAAGTGATCTTAATATTTTATGTCAATGTGTTTGAACTGGCTTCTTTTGGATACCATTGTGGTGCTTACCAAGGATTCCAGCATTAACAAAATGGACCAGGCTGAAATACTCGAGCAGATCATTCTGGATGGGAGTGCCTGATATCAGCACTCTCCTCTGACCACCCATGGCATTCAGAGCCTGGTACGTCTGGTTGTCGGAGTTCTTCAGCCGATGGCCCTGCAGAATTCAGTTATTAATCAAACATCAGTACTTCAAAACTGTTTCATATTCCCAAGCAGAAGAAGAAAAGATCAAAAATACCTCATCACAGAGAATAAGGCCAACTTTGCCTCTGTGTAGGATCTCAGCATGCAGTCGAAATGTCTCGTATGAAATGATCAGGATTGGGGCTGGAACTCTTAAACCACGCTGAGAGATGAAATTCACTAGAAAACATTAAAAAAAACCCCACTTCATTTGAAACCTTTAGACATTATTATTCTTTTGTAAACACGAACACTATCAATAAAACATAATACCGAAAAAGGGCTTGAACTATTGTTGAGGAACGCGAGTTGAGATCAGTCCGAAACCCAATCTCAGGCCAGTGGAAGTAAAAGATGTCGCTTAAGATTGCAATAAAGAGACTGTGTGTGCGCGCGCGTGTGTGTGTACTTAATACAATAAGGGCATGATTGAGCATAAAAATTAAAATATAAATGAATGTATGAAGTAAACATTGTATTTTGGTCTTGCGGTTGATTAGTATAGCAAAACTAGGATTACTTATAATTAGTACAAATAGTGTGTTTCTGAACTCAAAATAATGGTTTGCTCATTCTACATTTCTGATGAGGATTACAAAAGATTAGTGGCAGTTGAGGCGTAGTCCTGAACAGTTGAGGCAAAATGAGGAATTTTGTTCGAAGCTGCAAGCACTAAATCTGGCTAGGAAGTCACAATGAGAGGGTGATATTGTAAACTGTAGAGAAGCAGCTAAGACAGTTGACAGACATCCAAGTAAATATATAATTGGCAAAAGTGTGCCCAAGATTTCAATAAAGAGGTTGTGTGTGTGTGTGTGTGTGTGTGCGCATCTGCTATTACTAGTACAGAAAGCTGAACATTGAATTAAAGGTAGAAATCAAAAAACATACTGTGAATCACAAAGTTGAATGCTAAAATTAACAATCACTTCTTTCTGTAATAAATAGGTAATCCTTTTTTGAACAACTGATCAGGTAATAGATTATACTTAATCTTTTAATCTTATGTGTTAAAGTTGATTATGGAAATTACATGGGCTAATGAAACAATTAGAAGTCCTGAACCAGTCAGAATGATTTTAGTACAAGCTATAATCAGTATTAAGTGATTATTGTGTGAATGATTATTTATTATATGTAGTGACTTTCATAGAGTGATTGTTAGGTAAGGCCACAGCTGAAAAGTAAGACAGAATGGAGACGTTACAAGTTGCTGTAACAAGAGATGGTTGGGAAATAGGAAGTCATTGGCCATCTCCAGGCAGTTACTTGAGACAGGAAAGACCAGTCTCCAAGCAGTTGCACAAAGAGCACAGAGAGGTAAGGCGGGGCCAGACCATTTAAAGATTTAAAAACAAATAAAAGAATCTTAAAATGGATCCCAAACTAAAAAGGCAGCCAGTGCAATGAGGCTAAAACTGGAGTTTTGTGCTTTCTCCTTTTTGTACTGGTCGTGTCGTAAAGTGATGGTCTGCCAAAAACTGATCGGGTGCGCCACTGCGAGGGAGCGGTATTAAAGTGTGCCTCTTCTGCGCTCTGAGGGTTTGGAAAGGAGGTTAGAAGGCAGCGCCTGAGGGGGTAGTCACTGTCCCCTCGTGTGTTAATCTGTGGTACACATCACCCAGGTGATTATCCAGGGAGAGGAATGTGATGGGGAGAAAACTTATGCCTCACCAGCAGAAGCATAAATAATACTGCTGTTTTGAAAGCTTATGATACAATCGATCTAAGATTAAAGTTTGATTATGGAATGAAATTAAATATCTGAGAGGAATCAGGATGCAGTGTGGCTTCATTCCCCATTTATCTTGTTATTTAATTAATTGTGGTGTTTTTATGCATACTTCAAATATCAGAATTCGACATGTAACAATTATTTTCATTGTAGTAGCAAGAAGCTACCAGCAGGAGGCAGTGTAAAGTTGTGTAATCGCTTCAGTGTCTGTTGGCGCACGTGACATTGCCTTCAGAACAGACTCCTGGAGGATTTGTGAAACAGCTTTTATCGTCTGCCTCATCATTTCAATCCGTTTTATCCTGTTTTCAGGTTAGTGAAGTGTATAAGGTTCTTAACTTCGTAGCATAACTCAGTGAAGAACTAATTTAATGTCTTTACAGTAGTTTGTACAGAGGTTTTTTGCGGTTTATTCGCCGTTTGTTATAAAACCAAACTCTTTGGCACAGAGAGGGAAAATGGTGGGTGCAGTATTGTTTAGCTGAAGCTTGAGGCTGCCGTATGTTAAACTGGTTCATGAAGTGATGCGATTGTTTCATTTATGTACACATAAGATTAAGTGACTATCAGTTGAGAAGATAAAATGGTTCTGAATGTTATTGGAAGGCACTTTGCAAGTTCTAAATAAAATAAACACGTTACTTGAGTTGAATCTAGGAAGCCATATCTGTCTTTCTGTGAAGAATAAAATACAAATGCATTTTTTTTATGCAAGAGCATACTGGATAACAAATGGGAGTTATTCTGTGATTTAAGTGTGACATAAGTATACCTTTGCACTAACAGGTTAAAAGAAACTGTTTATGACAGAAATAATTATATTGTCTGGCATGACAAAGAAAATAACATTGGCACAATGACTATTTGTAAGAAAGGCAAGATATACTGTTGGAAAATGTTTAATAAATCAGAACAGACTCTTGGAGGATTTGTGAAACGCAACTTTTATCGTCTGCCTCATCATTTAAATCCTGTTTTTAAGAAATTCAGTATTTGTTGCCAGCCCTGGTACCTGTAACAGATTCTTGGGGGCTCGTTCCGGGATTGGCGCCACCTACTGGTTCGGAGCTGATCCAGAGATAGATGACACTTGAGACCAGAATCGAGCGGTTGCTGCTACAATCTTGAATTGCTACAAGGAGAGACGGAGCTGACCAGAGTTTTGGGATCAGTTGCTGGACTGTGTGACTGTGCGTGTGGGAAGGGAAGAGACCAACAATGTCAGACAGTGGAAGAAAAAACCTAGTGTGGGACATTAGGAAGTGTCTTCTCAACCTGACAGCAAGTGAACTCTTTCAGATCGCCAAACACATTGGTCCTGTGCCAGACAAAGATCAGTCTTTGCTAGAAGATGGGGATCCTGAAGGCTGCTTGGAATACATCAATGTGTTCAAGTACAGCAAACCTCTCCTTGAGTCAGAGGACAGAGGTATGGTTGAATTATTGGTCTTAAAGGACATGATTGATAAGTTGGTCCAACTACATCAAGTAATGGTTGTAGGAAAAGCTCCTGATGTTAATGTTAATACCATTGTTGATCCATATAACACCAGCTTTGACTAAACCCTCTGACACAATACAGGCTGGCGATAGTAACTTGGGTCCACCTCCTACCACACATGACACAGATAACTGTAGCTCAAACAAGCACAGCTGTTAATACATCTGACAACAGCAGCACAACTACAGCTAGTTCAACACCTCCCACAACAAATGATGAGTTACAAAGAATCCTGTTAAGCTACACAGATGTGGGAAAAAAGCTGATGCAGTGTGTTAACCCTTCAGTTACACACGGAGCCTCACCTCAGCCTACAGTTACAGGGGCTGGGGCATTCCTGGACTTTAAAGGTGAAAGCGAGCCAAATGGCAACCACCACCACCAACAACAACATGAGAAGGTTGTCCCCATTAGAGAACTATCATTTCTCCCCCAAAGAGAATTTAAGATTTAGGGTGGCCAAATTGGTGATCATTCACCTGATATATCGTACAGTAACGTGTGTAGACAAATGGACGAGGGTATCCAAGATAACTATGCTGACTCTGACATTGTGCGGGGTGTGCTAAGGATAATCAAACCAGGCAGCTTCAAAGGTATGTTGATAAACAAAGATGATATGACAGTTACAGAGCTGAAGGGATTTCTACAGTCTCATCTGAAGGAAAAGAACAGCACTCAACTGTTTCAGGAGTTAATCTGCACAAAACAGCATGATAATGAGATCCCACAGCAGTTTCTTTAGAGGGTCATGGGACTAAAACAGCGAATAATGTTCACTTCCAACCTCCCTGATGCCAGTATTAAGTACAGCAAGGCAACAGTTCAAGATGTATTCTTGCACACTGTTTATCAGGGGCTAGGGCATAAATATAATGACATTCAAAGAGAACCCCTTCTGGCTGAGGCTAATGTCAAAGATGAGACAATTCTAAGGCATGTGATGAGGGTAACAAGTAAGGAAAACGAGAGGCGACAAAGATTAGGACCTGTGCCCCGCCAGCACCAAACTACTGTTCGCAGTGCACAGCTGGACATGGGCATGACACAAGAAGAACGCGCAGCACCCAGGAGGAACAAGTCAGCTGTTGACACTGACATCATTAGCCAGGTGACATCAAGAATTAATGTGCTTACTCAGATGGTGGATTCCATGAAACAGGGTGCAAAAGCACAACAGCTGGAGCAAGCCTGTCAGTGCTCTCAGATGAGAATTGGTCAGGTGAGGAGACAGAGAACAAACAGCTGTCCTACCTGTATAGAAAATGGTTTATCGAAATGTAACCATTGCTTCTGTTGCAGTGCCGAAGGTCACAGAGCTGTCAGCTGCCTCAAAAGACTGAAACAGCAGGAAAACTGCGGCTGGTCACTGCAGGGGGGCAACCAATGACCAGGGTCCAGCCCCAGCTAAAGACCACAGATCAACAAAGTGCCACCAGAGGTACCTCTGTCCCCACAGCTGGTGTGTTGGAGAGGGTGTCTCAGGAACAAAAGATTACCACTGATTTGAAATGTGACTCACCCATCAAGAGAAATGAACAGGTTGCGAGGCTGATTGGGAGGAAAGCCCTGATCCAATGCTACCTGATTCCATTTGATGCATGGGTTGCAATAACGGTAAATCTTCCTGGAAATGAAGACCCCAACCTGCCTATTGGTGTGCCTTTTCTCGTGAGCATTCTGCCAATTGAACGACCCCTACTTGGTTTTAATGTGGTGGAGGAACTAATCCTGGGACAACCCAACAAGCTTATCCCAACACTCATAACTTTGCTCTGTGGGGCCATTTCCATCCCCAGGGATAAAGCTGAGTGAATAGTGAACTGCATATCCACCACGAAACCCAGCATGGGTGTCTAAAGGTTGGTAGACGTAATGCAGGGTTTCCCCCAGCATATTATAAGCCTGGGGGGTCGCCAGGCTTTCGTGAGCCTGCCGCCAGGCTAAGCTCCGCTTGTTTACTATAAATACGTCATTTTTTATACACGTTTTTTTCCCCACCCACTCCCTCAAAACTGCTACCTTTATCTACCTCACTGTGCGACGGTGCGCGCACCAACAGTGTGCGAAGGTCCCGCGCGGTGTCATGTGGTGTACCTTTTATAACTTGGTGTGGACCGCGCGCACCGCGCTCCATTTAACCATCTGCTCTCTTTTTACTGTATTTCCATTGGTTATGTAGCGTACTGCCCCCCGTCTTTTTGGAGAATACTGCTCCGACGTAAGCGCAAAGTATAAATGCATCAACCGCGCGCTCAGGTCTGCGCACTGTTCGTGGAGCCCTGCGGGACTCTAATGAGCCCTGAGGCCGAGCCTCCTTCAGCTACCTGGAATTAGCATGTTTTCAGAGCCACAGCAATTAAACATGGAACGAGCGAATTTAACCAAAAATGGTTAGTTGAGCTGAAATTCAGCGGGTGGCTTTACAAGACCGGTAAGCATGTTTTGTGCTTAGTGAAAATATTATCCTTGTTTAAAAGTAAAATGATGCTATTATATTCAGCATTAGATATGCACAGTACAGTACAGCATCTCTCTATTTTTCAGAGTTGTTTGTTCTTATTCATTGGTCTGGAAAGGAGACGTGTGTTGGTGCTTTGTTTGCACTTTTTCATTTATGTTAATTTAATTTATTTGTAAATGTGACTTAAATTAGGATTTAAATTAGGTGCAATCAATTAGTATTTATTTTAATTGTATTTTTACTTTAAAAAAGTATTTCAAAAGTGCCTTTTTGTAAAACTGGTTGTGTAATTATTTGGCACAAATATCTTACAATATCAAATAATAAATAGCCATATTTTCAACTTTCTGTCAACTTAAATCATTTTTTTACTAAATCACGGTCGGCCAGCAATCGGCCGGCGAACGGCCACCTACTACCGGGTTTAGCCCTTTTTCTGGGGGAAACCCTGTAATGTGATCGTTCCAGCAGGGCAGGTTTCATGGATAAAATGCAGGGTCCCATGTAACATGGACCCCACTAACAAACTTGTCCTTTTTGAGCCAAACAGAGAGGGTGTGACCTCCCAGGAGTTGGATGTGGGAGAAGGCTTGTTTGAAATCCAGAGCAAACAACAACCAATCGTGACTGTTCCTGTTGGGAACATCACAAAACATGACATTATTCTGCCCCAACAGGCTACTTTAGGTTGGATACAGCCAATCGTAAGAGTTGTGGAGACATACTCACCTGCTGAGGATGGTGGAGACCAATCACGAATCACTGTAAACGTTAACAGCGCTACTACTGCAACTGTGGATGAAAGCCCAACCTTATGGCACCCACCAGTTGCCCTTAGTCATCTAGAGGAGGGACTAAAGGAGAAAGTGAAGGAGATGCTATATGAAGAGTCAGCAGTCTTTGCTCAAGATGAAAGCGAAATTGGCTGTATACCAAGCCTTCAAATGTCAATAACTGTCAAAGATGATATTCCTGTTCAGAGAGCATACACCAGTGTGCCCAAGCCACTGCTGAGAGAAGTCAAAGAGTACATCCAAGACCTCCTGGCAAAGTCCCCATATTCAGCTCCAGTCGTGTGTGTGAGGAAGAAGGATGGGACACTGCGGCGTTGCATCGACTATCGGTTATTAAACCAAAAGACCCTTTACCCAGAATCCAAGATATGATGGGCACCCTTGGTGGAAATTGTTGGTTCAGCATTTTGGACCAGGGTAAAGCTTACCATCAGAGTTTTGTCAAACCAGCATCCAGACATGTCACTGCATTTGTGACGCCGTGGGGGCTGTATGAATGGGTTTGGATCCCGTTCGGCCTTTCCAACGCTCCAGCTGCCTTTCAGAGGTGTATGGAGGAGACGCTTGGGTCTTTAAGGGACGAGTGTTGCCTACCATATCTCGACAATGTCCTCTGTTATGCAAAGTCCTTTGAAGAACACGTTGAGGGAGTTTACAGGCGGTACGACAACATGGTGTGAAGTTAAGAAATGTGAGTTGTTCAAATAAGAAGTTCGGTACGTGGGAAGGCTTGTGTCTGCTGAAGGAGTGCAAATCGACCCAAAGGACCTGGAGGCAGTGTCATCCCTAAAGTATAAAACACCACAAACTGTGGGTGATGTCCGAAGATTCCTGGGATTTCTAAGCTATTACCGGTCTTACATCCAAGATTTCTCCTGCATAGCAAGGCCTCTTTATGAGCTGTTGCAAACAAAACCTGACAGCTCAGGGGCTCCTCTGAGAAGGGTGAAGTCCAGGGGACCACAATTGTCCACCAACACACCTACAGAGTGGTTAAAAGAACATCAGGAAACACTAGAGCGACTTGTGAATATGCTCATGACACCACCTGTGTTAGGATACCCGAACTTCAACTCACCATTTGTACTACATACTGATGCATCCGAAAGGGGTCTCGGAGCCATTCTCTGCAAACAACAAGAAGGAAAGCTGAGGGTCATAGGTTATGGCTCAAGGACACTGACACCTGCTGAGAGAAACTATAACCTCCACAGTGGAAAGTTGGAGTTTCTCGCTCTGAAATGGGCAGTGTGTGAGAAGTTCAGAGATTACCTCTACTATGCTCCACACTTCACAGTTTATACAGCCAACAACCCCCTCACGTACATTATGAGTACAGCAAAACTAAATGCTGTTGGACACCGGTGGGTGGGGGAACTGTCTGGTTTCCGGTCTGATGTTAAATACCGAACTGGAAAAGCCAACATTGATGCTGACACATTATCTCGTATCCCACTAAATATGGGGAAGTACACGACATCCTGAGGAGCTGTCACAGGAGGCTGTTTGTACAACATGGGAAGGAAGTAAGGCTGCTCAGAGGGGGGATGTTGGGTGGCAGCACTACATGTGTGTTCGCTGGACTCTCCTCCACAATCAAATGTTCCCCTCACACCGAGTCATGATGAGCTCATTAAATCACAGCGGGATGCCCCGATCATTGCAGAGGTTGTAAAGCTGAAGGAAGAAAATGAAATTCTTACTGAAGAGAACAAAAAATCTGCTGGCATACCTACTAGGAAACTGTTACACAAATGGAAGAAGCTGCATTTTAAAAATGGGTTGCTCTACAGACAAGTTGAAGACAGACGGCAATTAATCCTGCCCATGAAGTACAAGGCCCTGGTTCTGAAACATCTCCATGATGATATGGGGCACGTTGGCACTGAGAAAGTCCTCAATCTGGCTAGACAAAGGTTCTATTGGCCCTATATTAAAATAGAGATTGAGGAATATGTCACCAAAAGATGTTCATGTATCAAGCAGAAAAAGCCTGTCAGCCACCCTCGTGCACCCATAAGCAGTATAACAACCAGTTCC
This sequence comes from Kryptolebias marmoratus, assembly GCF_001649575.2. Taxonomy (NCBI): domain Eukaryota; kingdom Metazoa; phylum Chordata; class Actinopteri; order Cyprinodontiformes; family Rivulidae; genus Kryptolebias; species Kryptolebias marmoratus. The sequence continues at coordinate 22,926,531 of NC_051453.1, read as the reverse complement.
CCTTTGGAACTTGTTTGTATTGATTACCTTCACCTTGAACTTAGCAGAGGAGGTATGCGCAGGCATACGCAACAAGAAACAAGTCTGAACAGACTGCAGCATAGCGTATATTTAATGACTTTGTCCCACGGCTTGGGTTCCCTTCTAAACTACAGCACGACCAGGGTTGTGAGTTTGGGAACGAGCTGTTTCGCACGCTGCGCCAGTTATCAGGCATGGGCCACTACAGAACATCACCATACCACCTGCAAGGTAATCCCGCTGAGCGGTTTTATGGAAGGAGGATTCTGCCATAAATCGAGAGCGCACATATTCGATTTGCAAGCAGGATTTCATCTCTTGCTTTCAAAACTTTTGACGCTTGCGCTCAAAACTTCTGCTCTCTTTCAAATATTCTCTTTTCTCTCTCTCAAAACTTGTGCTCTTTTTCAAATATTCTCTTTTCTCTCTCAAATCTTTGTGTTTGCGCACAAATTTCCTCCTCGCACGCAAAACTTCTCTCTCTCTCACAGATCGAATCTGCGCTTGCAGATTTTTTTCTGCTCTCTTGAGGATCTGAGCACCGTCGCCTAGCAACCGTTCCAGCCAATAGAATGACAGTGTTCCTCTGGGCGGGGGAGACTCCTCTGGGGTGCGTTTGTTTCCTTCTAGTGGGTGTGCTGTTGCGGCTGCATACCCAGCACACTGATTGGAAGCGGTAGTTCTATCCAAGTTATCCCGCAAAATGGATCGGCACCAACAAAACTCTAAAGTAAGTACAATTTTCATGGCTAGTAACTTCTGTTTATTTCACACAACTGTTTAATTTTGCCTTATTTTATATGAGTTTATTCATTTATCATCACAAAGCCCTTACACCAGCACAGGTGAAGCAGAGAAACACTACTTCCAGTTTCTGCTCTAAACAGTGTTAGGGGGTCAGCCTGTAGCTAATTGTAGAATGTAATCACAAGATAGCAGCAGCTTTGTGACAGCAGAACTGAGTTTTCTCAGTTAATTCACCTCCCTTTTTTGTGTTTTTTTTTTCAGTAATTGTAACAGCAGTTATAAGTCAATAAGTTATATTCCATCCATCCCTTCATCGTCTAAACCACTTATCCTTGCAGGGTCAGGGTGCTGCTTCCCAGCTGATGCTAATTAGCTATAGCATGACTGATTCAAGCCGTCCTTAAGGTGAGTTTAGCTGTTCTCTAGAATCAAGATAAATCTATACCAGCATCCTGTTTTCAGAAGTGTTTATTTAGCAGCAGAGAGTGTTCAATAGTTGACTGTAAAATGATATAAAGCTATTAGCATAAACAATACGGCTTGCTAGCATCAGTGTAGCTTTGTGATTGAACTGCTGCTGTATATTACTGCGTTCACACAAAACAGTGACCACCATCTATTAAATGAAAGAAGAGAATCTGTGTTCAGGTTTCCGTTGGGTGATTGCAGCTGTTGCTAGTTTATAATCTGATCCTGTTGCATCAGGAGCTACAAACTGTTTTGTCTGTTTCTAGGCTGCTTAGTTTTTTTCTATCCCAGATCAAACCAACTGATTAAAGCTGCAGATGAACATTGTCTTCATACAAATAAATGTTTCATAGAGCAATTAAAATATTATTAAAATGTTATTTTTAACATCTGATTGACTAAAAGACAACAGCAGCTGATTCCCAGTCTTCTGTGTGGTCACTTCTATTTCAGTCAAAACGTATTGTAGAAAATGTATCAGTCAGTAGGACACAGTTTAACCTCAAACCAGATATTTTACAGATTCAGGGAGACCTCCTTATTTTAAAATAAAGCTAGCTCAAACTGAATTGTCAATGTAAGTTATTGTTAAATGTGCTGAGCTGTGCTTTTATTAAAGGTAACTGATTGGCTAATTAGTGTCACATTGGTAAGCAGCTTGTTAGATGTATTTAATATCTGTTTATATATTTTTTCAGGGAATTCTAGGTGCTTCCGATATTCTTTTTATTATTTTAGCATGTATAATATATTTTTTCTGGGAATAAATGCTGAGATTTTGTTTAATTAAATTAATGTATAATTATTAACTTATTGATGTACATTTTCCCCTGTGTTTTTGAGATATGGAGAAAATACAGGACCTGGTGTCTGTCCATCTCCAGGCCTCATCTCCAGGCTTCAGTTCCTGTTCTAGACCTTTGTTGGCTTCAGCAGCTTTTCTGTTTCTGGTAATGTCTGCTGTTTTTGAAAAACAAATGTATTTGTAAAGCTGCATACAGATTCATTAAATTTTGTTTGAACTGGAGCTGATCTACTTTCTCAGCTAATTGTACTAATTGGGGTTTCGTTAATGCTTAAGCTTTAGATGAGTTTATAAATGAAGATCACATCATCTGTCTCAACGTTTTCTGTGTCTGTATTGCTAACGTTCAGATATTTCTGTGCTTGTGTTTTGCAAAGAGAAGGTTGAAGCTTTTCACTAGTGCCCCAGTCTACCAGGCTGCTACACATCCTTTGCCTGTCAACTTCAACTATTATCAAGTCCTTTTTGATCAAGAAAAATATGAAAGCAAATATTCTAAATAAATCAAACATTTTGAATAAAGTCTTGGATTTTTTTTTAATGTAGACACAGTTTGGAGCGCTTTATATATATATATATAAAAAACTTTTCTGGCTGTGAAAATTCCTACATTTCAAGCCCTCTTTGACTATTCTTGCTAATTGGCCTCAAAGCACCAAGCACTAAGGTGGAGTATGTATACCTTTAATGCCTGGTGTTGCAGATACTATATGTACCAAGTATCGTATTGTTTTCATCTAATGATCAGAGGTATGTCCAACTACCTACTTTCATAATAAAATATTTAGATTCATAGTTTGTGGAACAGTCGGTACAAGATGTAGGATGCTACAGTTCTGCTTTGTGTTTGGGTCCACCACTCTGTGGACCATTAGAGTGGATGCTGAAATATGAGGATAATAGAATTTTAGCATTTTTTTCTGTGTACCGTCTTTAGGCATCTGGGAAAAGTTTGTCGCGATATAGTCCCCTTTGTTTTGAGCTGCTTTTCAGCATTAAGCAGGAAAATACAGCAGTAACACCAGAATACTGTCTATTTTGGTCTGTGACCTTCAAAGATGGAAGAAGTAAGCGCCCCACAACGTCACTGCGCAATGACGTCGGTTCCAAAGCTCTATTGTAGCCACACAGGCACACTCACTAGAAGGAAACAAACGCACCCCAGAGGAGTCTCCCCCTGCCCAGAGGAACACTGTCATTCTATTGGCTGGAACAGTTGCTAGGGGGCGGTGCTCAGATCCACAAGAGAGCAGAAAAAATCTGCAAGCGTAGATTCGATCCGTGAGAGAGAGAGAGTTTTGCGTGCGAGGAGGAAATTTTTGCGCAAACACAAAGATTTAAGAGAGAAAAGAGAATATTTTTAAAAGAGCACAAGTTTTGAGTGCAAGCGTTAAAAGTTTTGAAAGCAGGGGGGCGTGGTTTGGTCTCAAGATGGAGTAGACATGTTTCGAGGAAGCTCTGGCTCAACTACACTATTTTTCACCCCAAACACTCTTAATAACCTCTAATATATTGACTTGCAGAGTAAAGGACAGCTCTTTAAGTAAGATGACGAAACCTAAGAATACTAAAAAAGATAAAGACACATGTTTTTTAATTTACGACGCCTTTTCAATATACTATATTCGGACCATGCAGACAAGGCCTTGGTCATGTCATTAGACGCACAGCGCGCATTTGACCAAGTTGAATGGCCGTATATGATGTATGCTCTTAGTAAATTTGGCTTCGGGCCTCGATTTGTAAAATGGATTGAAATAATTTACTCACACCCAATGGCTTCTGTTATTACCAACCAAAATATTTCTAGTCCTTTTGCTATTCACAGAGGGACTCGTCAAGGTTGTCCGCTTTCTCCGTTTCTCNCCGGGGACGACATTTCAGACGACCAGACGAAGCTAGCATGTGTCAGAAGAGCTAGCGGTAGCACTTCGAACCCTTCGGCAACTAAGGAAGACGTCCTGGCAGCTATTAACAAGTTGAGCGGCGCGGTCGACGTGAGATTTATTGAGCTCAACAGTTCAATCTCCAACCTCAGGGCAGCACTATCTGATATTTGTGACCGCGTGGCATCCACTGAGGCCACAGCCGAATAACATGGCGGACGGATTTCAGAGCTAGAGAAGAAGTATGACGGCCTGGCCGCGCTGTGCTCCCAGCAGCAAGCTAAATTGGAGGACCTGGAGGCGTGCTCACGTCGGCAGAATATTCGTATCGTGGGCATACCTGAGAAGGCGGAGAACGGGAAACCGCTTGATTTCGTCATCAAGCTATTACCGCAGCTGCTGGGAGAGGACAACTTCAACAGACCAATTGAGGTGGATCGAGCGCATCGGAGTCCGACGCAGGCGAAGGATGGAAAGACGAGGACCATCATCGTCAAGCTGCACTACTTCCAGGAGAAAGAGCGAGTGCTACGGCTGGCGAGGGAGAAGGGCTCTCTCCAATATGACGGGCGCCCGGTGTTCATCTTCCCCGACCTCACCTCGACGGTAATGAAGAAGCGCCAGGCGTTCCAGGTCATCAGGGAGAAATGCAGATCCAACGGGATTCGGTACGGCTTTTGGTATCCTGCAAAGTTTGTGGTCACCGTGAACAGTAACACCGCTGTGTTCGACACTCCAGAAGATGCGGACAAATCTCTGAGACGTGAGGTAGCGGCTTGGGACTGAATTAAACTGGTGGTCCAATGTCTTTATCTCTACATCTGAACATGTGTAAGGTAAAGTTTAATTAATGGCTTATATTACGGGGTGAAATTGTTATATTCAGCTATTTTAATGCTGTTTATTGTGTTGAGTTGGGTGGTTTTGGTTGGGGTGATGGGAAGCTATGTTACTAGTTCGGCCCTTTATGGACTGCTAGGTCTGGCTTTAAATTGGGGGCTTGGAGACTCCGCCCCTGGTTCTGTTCAGGTATGTTCGGGGCTGGGTGGGATTAGACATTTGGGTGGGAGGGGTGTATTTTGCACATCTGTTTATTTTGTATATTTAAGAGGTAGCTTCATAGTCATAGAACTACGAGTTAATAACGTACACACAAGTGAATGGTAACGGGCTCATATAAGTACTGCAAGGGTGGTGTTAATTTGGTCAGCTGGAATGTTCAAGGGATAAATAGTCCCCTGAAGAGAGGCAAAGTGTATGCGCACCTCCGTGCTTTAAAAGCCGATATTTGTTTTCTTCAGGAAACTCACCTTAGGAAAACAGCAGCTAAGGTCCTAAGCCCCTCATGGGCTTCTCATGTATACCAGTTGAACTTCAGCACAAAAACGAGGGGGGTTGCAATATTGGTAAAGAAAAATATACCATTCGTCCATAATAAGACAATTTCGGATCCTAGAGGAAGATATGTGATCGTCTGTGGGCTGCTGAACTTAATACCAGTAACGTTAATCAACGTATATGGACCAAATTTCGACGATCCCATCTTTTTTCAGGACCTTTTTAATGCAGTGCCGGATTTGATTAGCTCTAATATGATCATTGGAGGGGACTTAAATCTAACGTTAGATCCAGTCTTAGATAGACAACGCCCTCGATCTGTTGTATTTAAAAGTGGAGAGACTCTCAAAAGCTTGTTGAACTCCCACAATTTGGTTGACATCTGGAGACTGCTAAATCCTACTGGAAGAGATTATTCATGCTTCTCTGCAGTTCATAAATCCTATTCTAGGATTGACTACTTCCTGCTGGACGCTAGACTGCTGTCATTGGTATCAGGCTGTAAATATCATAATATTCACATATCAGATCATGCACCGATATGTTTGAATCTTAAACTAGATTGCGTGAAGGGTAGAGGCAACTGGCGCCTGAACAACACGTTGCTAAAGGATAAGGAATTTTGCTCCTACATCTCGAATGAAATTAAGTTATACTTGAGCTCTAATGATACAGGAGATGTAGATGACTCGACACTTTGGGAAGCTATGAAGGCGGTCATTAGGGGACGTATTGTGTCGTACGAAGCGGCAAAAAACAAAGAGTCTAAGTTAAGGTTGAAAGAAATAGACAGCCTGCTGACCGGTCTGGACGCCTCATATAAAGTACAAAAGAGTTCAGACACGTTAAAGAGAATAACGGCTTTGCGATATGAATACAACTCTGTTGTATCGAGAGATGTATCTAGATTGTTGACACAGGTTAAACAAAGATGGTTTGAGCTGGGCAACAAGCCACATAAATTACTAGCTCGGCAGCTTAAGCAGTTGCAGGCCTCGAGAGCAATACATCGCATCAAGCTTGAGGACGGGACTCTTATCACGGACCCGGATAAAATTAACGACAGCTTTGCAGCCTTCTACGCTAATGTCTATCAATCGCAGGGAAATTTGGATGTTGAAAAAATGGAGAGGTTTTTCGGTGATCTAAACCTGCCAAGACTGCCGTCGGACTCAGCAGATGTGCTAGAAGCTCATATAACTCTGCGGGAGATTGAGTCGGTCGTCTCTGCTTTTCCTAATAATAAGGCGTCGGGACCTGACGGGTTCAGCATGGAGTTTTTCAAAACGTTCAGCCCTGCACTGTCACCTCTACTTCTGCGTATGTTAAATCACTCTAGGCAAATAGCTAAACTTCCTCCCACTTTATACAAAGCCAATATTTCGCTCATCCCGAAACCTGGCCGAGACCCGGGGTCTATATCATCCTATCGCCCAATCTCCTTGTTACCCTTAGAAACCAAAATTCTTGGGAAAATCCTCGCCAACAGACTCAGAGTGCACATAGGTTCAATCATCCACCCGGATCAGACTGGCTTTATGCCGGGCAGACACATGTTTTTAATTTACGACGCCTTTTCAATATACTATATTCGGACCATGCAGACAAGGCCTTGGTCATGTCATTAGACGCACAGCGCGCATTCGACCAAGTTGAATGGCCGTATATGATGTATGCTCTTAGTAAATTTGGCTTCGGGCCTCGATTTGTAAAATGGATTGAAATAATTTACTCACACCCAATGGCTTCTGTTATTACCAACCAAAATATTTCTAGTCCTTTTGCTATTCACAGAGGGACTCGTCAAGGTTGTCCGCTTTCTCCGTTTCTCTTCGCAATCGCTATTGAACCCCTGGCTGCCAGCATTAGGCAAGATTCACAAATATTACCTATCGAGAGGTTTGGTCATAAGCATCACATTTCGCTTTATGCCGATGACATACTTTTGTACATCCCTGACCCGCAGGTTTCGATGTCTCCCCTTTTGAAGATGATTAAAACCTTTGGCAGCTTCTCCGGATTTTCCATTAACTGGGATAAGAGTGTAGTAATGCCCCTCTCATCCGGAGATGATCTGACCTTTTTGCGGGGTACGTCATTTCAGATAACCTATAACACCTTCACATATTTGGGGGTGACGATAACGAAGAGACCGGAGGATCTCTTACAACTGAACTGGCAGAATAAAATTATGCAACTTAAGCAGAATATTGATTTTTGGAAGACTCTCCCTCTATCTATGGTCGGTAGAATTAATGCAATTAAAATGGTGGTGTTGCCACGGTTTCTTCATCTATTCCTCTCTGTTCCATGTTTTATAGGTGTGTCATACTTCAAACAATTAGACTCCATCATCATTCCCTTTATTTGGGGGTATAGGAAAGTTAGAATCTCCAAAAAACACCTATGCAAACCAAAAGCGATAGGTGGATTTTCATTGCCAGATTTCAAATTATATTATTGGGCTTCTCACCTATCCATTATAGCATGGTGGAAGAAAGGCCCACACCAGCCTCACAATCTTTGCCCTACCTGGCTAGCCCTGGAACAACAACATTGTCACAATACGTCCCTGGCTGCTCTCCTTAACAGCCCTATTAAAATAAAAAAAACGCTTTACAATAATTGGGTTATTGGCAACACTATAAGAATTTGGAAGCAGATACAAAGCTATATAAAAGCCCCGACAGTCTACTTTGATGCTCCCATTTGTGAAAACCATTCTTTTATTCCGGGTCTCAGTGACGCCGGTTTCCAACTGTGGAGAATGAAGGGTATCTGTGTGATAGGGGATCTATATGTTGATGGCACTCTTGCGTCCTTTGCTCAGTTGTGTTCTGTATATGATGTTCCACGGTCAGGGTTCTTTCGTTTTCTGCAGATTAGGGACTATGTTAGTAAAAACATATCAAACTTTAGAACTCTTGTCAGGCACGAGACTCTGGAGGCAATAAACAAATTTGATCCGATTAATCGCGGGGCAGTGTCTTATTTTTATAGGATTCTCACTAACGCACCGATAGACCTAACTAGAATCAAGAAAGCATGGGAGGACGAGATGGGACAGCAGATACCTGATGGTGTGTGGGAGGAAAGTTTGAAGAGTATACATGGCTGTTCAGTTAATGCTAGCCACAATCTTATACAATTCAAAACTTTACATAGACTTTATTATTCGAGAGAAAAATTAAGCACTTTTTATCCAAATGAGTCACCAATATGTAACCGGTGTAAAGCTGCAACGGGCAATTTGCTCCACTCCTTTTGGTCATGTGTACAGCTTCATACATTTTGGAAGAACATTTTTTATTTCTTTTCCACTGCTTTTGGAAAACAATGGGATCCAGATCCTCTTGTTGCAATTCTCGGAGCCCCTGGGGTTTTGCCCTTGGCCAATAAATATGAGAAAGTTGCCTTTTTGTTCGGTATGGTGATCGCTAAGAGGTTGATCTTGAAGGTTTGGAAGAAGGACTTTGTACCCACATTTGATCAATGGCTGGGAGAACTGGCAAACACACTGTGTCTGGAAAGATTGAGATATTACAACAAAGACAAAATGAATATGTTTGAGACAATGTGGGATCCTGTACTAAAATCCCTTCAATGAAGGGATTGTAGCTGGCCAAAAGATTAATGCCTGGTATGGTATGAGCCCTTGCTCCCTGGTATATTCTTGGACTGGTGTGTTTCATAATGTGGTGTATTTATCTCATGTTGCTTTGACTGTGTAACCTTTGTTATTTGATGTGCTGTTCTGTTATGTATGGTTGGGGAGGGGTATTGATGGTATTGTAGTTTGTTATATTACTAAAAATGCAAATTAAAAAAAAAAGTTTTGAAAGCAAGAGATGAAATCCTGCTTGCAAATCGAATATGTGCGCTCTCGATTTATGTCAGAATCCTCCTCCCATACGGTTTAACAGCACATTGCTGCAGATGTTAAGGACTCTGGCAGAAAAGGAGAAGGAGTGTTGGAAGGACCATCTCCCGCAAATTGTACATGCGTACAATTGTATGAGACATGAGTCTACTGGCTTCTCACCCTATTATTTGCCGTTTGGCCACCACCCGCGGCTGCCAGTTTATCTCTTATTTGGGGTTTTTGAAGAGATGTCACCCAGGGGATATGCACAAAAATGGGAAAAAAGGATGTCTGAGGCCTACTGCATTGCTCAAGACAACAGCAAGCACTCAAGTGCTAGAGGGAAGTCTTATTATGATCAAAAGATAAAAGGAACAATACTCCAACCCGGAGACCGTGTATTGGTAAAGAACCTTGGGGAGCAGGGTGGACCTGGAAAATTAAGATCATATTGGGAGAAGGCCGTTTATGTTGTTAAAGAACAGGTGTCTGAAAATACTGTTTACACAGTTTACCCTGAGAGCGGAGATAGAAAGAAAACAAGAACCCTCCATCGGAACCTACTACTTCCTGTGAGTGACCTACCTGTGGAACCGCCTCTGGATGCCTCAAAGTCAGTGGTCAGGAGCAAACTACAGAAAAGACGAAAAAGTTAGTGATTCAAGGAGACTGGATGCAGAGAGTAACAAATCAGATGACTCTGAAGATGACCAGTGCAGTGGGGGATACTGGCTGAGAATACCACCACATCATTCTGATCAGGGCCACGTGGCATGGAGAGCTGACAATCATCCATGTCAGGCAGAGCCAGTTTTACACCTTGTCCACGGGGAGGAGACACAAGCCTCTACAGAACCCCTACTTAGTAGAGAATTAGGGAAGGAACAGTGGCATGTCATGACGGACCAGCCATCTAACCCAGTTTGGGTGACTGAGAGGAGGGAATTGGAGGGCGAGCACCTATCCCATGCTGCTTCATTACCTATAAGGGGAAGACAAAGCCAAGCTGGGAGTGAATGCTTACCTGACTCAGGCTCACCAACTGCAGGCGGAGAACAAGCATGTGTGGAACTTCGGACAGATGGAGCAGCGGAGGAGGAAGACCATCCTCAGGCTCCTCAACCAGAAGAGGATGATACATGTTATGAGGAGCCGAGAAGATCGGCAAGAGAGAGGAGACCAAGACAAATGTTGGTGTATGACAGGCTTGGGCAACCTTCCCTTCAACCTCACCTGGCTGTGAACACTGTAGGAACATACACTGTTCCTTCCTCCTTGCTTTAGGGAACCCCTCACCTTGTCTCGTTGTCATATGGGTTTACACCATATCTGCCAGGAGCGCTAGATTTAAGGATGTTTCCAAGAAACAAAACATCAAACAACACAGGCATATGATCTGAAAACATTGCGTTACAGATCTTCAAGTTAGAAACAGAGAAAACAAACGATAACACAAGGTCCAGTGTATGTCCATGTTCCTGTGTCGGCCCAGGCATGTACTGGGTAAGATTAAAAGAGTCGATGAGGTTTAAAATGTCCTTCACCAAAGATTTGGCAGGACAACAAATATGAATGTTAAAATCACCAACAATAGAAACTCGATCATATTTAGGCATTATTTCAGCTAATAGTTTGGAAAAGTCTTTTAAAAAGTCCTTATTTTATTTAGGAGGTCTATAAATACACATACACAATATTGATTTGGAGTCGCCAATTTTAAAAGGAAGAAGTTCAAAGCTGGAGAAAGAGAATGACAACAAAGATTGTTTACATTTATAATTGTCCTTAAAAACAGTTGCTATTATAGATTGGAAAGTTGTATTCTATTGAAGTGATTTTGAACGTATTCCAGCTGCTGAATTTATGCCACAAAGCTGTAACACATTGTGCATTATTATTAATAAAATGAAAAGCATGAAAAGACAATACTTTTTTGTCAGTTTCCCTTAGTCTACATGAGTCAATTTATCCAAATTCCAACCAATGGAGCTTGGTTCTGTTAGGACAATGAGGTTTTGCAAAGGTGGTTCAGCACAATTATTTATTAAAACAACACCCTGAAATCCTGTTCCTGGATTTAGAAGATTTTAACAGACCTACTACATTAGCAATTTTGTCACAAAGTCAGGCCATGAACGGTCGTTAACACAAGTGCCTTTTGGATCACTGACTGATCTCGGCTACTGGATTGAGCAATCCATAAGGTCAAAATTGAGTGGGCTTGTGGAAGAAGATTATTATTTTTGTCTGGATAAGCATGCCACACAGTCAGCTTAATCAAGGCTAACCATGGTACCATTTTGGGTAAGATCCAGGGGTCCAGGAGGGTCTGTTAACCTTTGAAAGTGAGCTGAAGGGGGGCAACCCCCTACGGACAACAGCACTATAAAGTAAGTTAAACATTTTCTAGGTATTTTAAGAAATCTAGTTGATCTAATCCTTATAATGAAGACTGTGACAAGATGCAAAACCAGGCTGGTTACCAACTGTCTGTCAGTCCAGGTTTTCTGAGTGCAGATACAGAATCTTGACAAAGTCACCATCCTCAGATTTTCTCCATATTTTGTCAAGTTCCAACTAGAAACTTCAAAGCATTTTTACTGGGATTTTATGAAACGGATCAACACAAAATAGCAAACAGTTGTGAAGAGGAAGAAAATTTAACATGCAACCAACTGCCTTCAGCAGTCACCTGATTTTTAAACAGTCCAGCTGTGTGTCATTTATCTCAGTATAAATCCAGCTGTTCTGTGAGGCCTCAGAGGTTTGTTACAGAACATTAGTGATCAAACAGCAATATGAAGACCTAGGAACACACCAGACAGGTCAAGGATAAAGTTGTTGAAAAGTTTAAAGCAGGGTTAGGTTTGAAAACAATATCTCAGACTTTGAACGTCTCACAGTGCTCTGTTCATTCCATCATCTGAAATTGGAAAGAGTAAGACAGAACTGCAAAGGGACCAAGACATGACTCTCCACCTAAACTGTCAAGAATTCAAGAAGCTCTGGAGGACCTGCAGAGAGCTGAAGCTCAGGCAGGACAATCTGTCACAACTATTTGTCATAGACTCCATAAATCTGGCATTTATGGAAGAGTGGAAGAAAGACAGAAATCCTGTTTGCAGTTTGTCACAAGTCATGTAGAGACACAACAAACATGTGGAAGAAAACCAACCCTGCACATCACCCTGAATAGACCATCCTCTCTGTGAAACATTGGTGGTGGAAGCATCATGCTGTGGGGATGCTTTTCTTCTAGAGCGATAGGGAAACTGCTCAGAGTTAGTGAGAACATGGATGGAGCTAAATACAGGACAATCCTGGAAGAAAACCTTTTAGAGGCTGCAAAAAGACCTGAAACTGGAGCAGAGGTTCACCTTCCAGCAGGAGAACGACCCAAATCCAGCCAGAGGTACAATGGAATGGGTCAGATCAAAGCATATTCATGTGTTAGAATTGTCAAGTCAAAGTCCAGACTTGAATCTAACTGAGAATCTGTGGTAAGACTTGAAAACTGCTGTTCACAGATGCTCTCAAATCCAATCTGACTGTGCTGCAGCTATATTACAAAAAGGAGTGGGCAAACATTTCCATTGGTAGGTGTGTAAAGCTGAGACAACCCCCCAAAAAACTTGGTGGAATTTAAAAAAAAAAGTCAGTTCTACAAAGTACTGACTCAGGAGGGTGAATATAAATGCACACCAGACTTTTCAGATTTTCATCTGTAAAAACAAATTTAAAACCATGTTTCATTTTTCTTCCACTTCACAATTATTAACTACTTTGTGTAGGTCTTTCTCAAAATCCCAATAAAATACTTCAAAGTTTGTAAGACAAAATGTGGGTATGAATACTTTAAGATACTGTGTGTGTTTATGTAAAACAAATCGGGACAGCATAAGCTGATCAATGGGACAGTCCAAAGTGATGTTACCTCACCAACACACCTATGCCCCTTTTTCCACTGGCTCTATTTCAGAAGTCTCGCTCTGCTCTATAAAAAATGCATTGCGTTTCCACCGGCCAGTTTGGTCGGTAGCAGAGGAACGCCTCCTTGTGTTGCGGGGGACGGGGCCGCGGGGGGGGG
>NC_051453.1:22907750-22913279 GCF_001649575.2 Kryptolebias marmoratus | reverse complement strand
AAACTTGGCGCAAGTTGTGTAAACAACGAAAGCGCTATGGACAACGTTGGCCCTGTGTTGTTGCTGTTTTTTAAACTTATGGGGATTCTCCTGAGACTTCAGGAAGAGAGGCGCAGTGGAAGAAATGCTCTGGATGCCGCGATTGTTGCATGGAGTAGGACAGCTGTTATCCGCCGGTGATTTCAGGCTTTACAGCACCTTCAGCTGTGGGACAGACGGCATAAACGTTGCAGAGCAAGCTAACGCTGTTGTTTATATTCCTACCGTTTGCTCTTTATGCTTGCATCTGGCCACACCCACGACCAGTGAGTGAACAGGAGCTAAGCTTGCGCCACCCACGAAAGCAGGGCCGGCCTGGCTGGCCCTAATCCGAAGCAGGGACCAAAAAAGCAGGGCAAAGCAAGCCAAGTAGAGTGGAGCGGGGACCTTTAGAGCTGGTAGAAAAGGGGCACTACTTTGTTGTGTAGAGCAGAGCCCTGGTGCCTACTCTGACCACAATTTTTACTTAAAGATTTTTTTCAGCTCATAAATGTTAAAGTATGAAAAATGCAAACATTTACAAAAAATAGGTTCTCCTTTCAGGGCTGCAAAATGAGAAGATACATTTGGCTAAAATAGAAGATATAATGAGAAGATATATTTGGCTAAATTAGTTGTTTTGTTAGACTCAGCATTCCAGAGAAATGTGCTTCCACTGCACAAAAACAAGCTAGCATTTCATGAAGGAATGCATATCACCCGCTCACCTTCTATGTCAGAGTTTTAGACTAAAATAATTTTGTGATAAGAAATGATGAAATGACATTTAGAAACTACCACATCAAATTTTAGCTCCAAATTTACAGGTATGGGCAATTTTGCATAGGCTAAGGTCACTTAGCTCTGGCATCCATCTTGAATTGCGTTGACTCCAGTAGCTGATCAGTTGTAGTTGTACAGAAATTAATTTTGTGGAATGTCTGTCACCATACAGCTCATTAAAACAATGCTTCATTTCTGGTGAAAAGTGATTCAGTTAAAAACAACTTTGCACTATAGTGATTGAAATTGATATCTTTATAAAAAAATTTAAAAAGCCAGAGTGGAATTCACCAAGAAGCATGTTGACAAGCTCCAAAGTTCCTGGGACTGATGAAACGAAACTGGAGTTTATCATCCAGTCACATCAGTTGGGTACCAACAAATTTATCTACATCTGGACCTCCAATGATGCCAAAAATTTTGGCATGAACTATTTAGAGTAGAGTCTGTCTGTTAGCGTAATATATAATGAAGCACTGGATGGATTCGAATTATACTTTCACAGAGTAATCATTTGATGTGCATGTACAACTGTTTGACTTTTGAAACCAATCAAGTTCATGATGGCCAGTACAGGTATTCAACATTACAAAAAATGACTATAATTTCATGAATTTCATGAATTCATTATAAAATTTTCTATGGTGGTAACTCAGTCATTTTCAACACATACTAAGTGATATCCTGCAATATCATGTGAGATCATTGCACTTAATGGTATTGTAATTGTTGTTTTCAAAGTTTGACCAAAACATCTACAACTCTGTCATTTCTCAGCTTAAGATTATGTTAGTTTAAAACTCTAAGATGAATTTCAGCGAGTGATTTGTACTGTTTCAATGAATACTACTAGGCCTTAAAATACTTTTTTTGGGGTTAATCTAGTTATCTCGTGGTTAAAAAAAACAACCTCCAGATGGTTCCATTGTTGAATAACACAACCTAGCAGAATGCCTTTTGAACGTTTTCAAATATCAAATGACATTTCCCTGAAGTGCAACTGATTTTACAAAATATATCCACTCAGAGTAATGACAGTTTTTAGTCTGCTGCTGATATTCATACAGAAACAAAAAACAGGTTACCTAGTTGCTTATCGATCTCCTCCTTTGAGCCTCCATCAATAGTCACTGGTGAAAGGCGGCCTCCCAGCCACTTTCCTACTTCATTATACCAGTTGCGAACAAGACTTGAAGGTGAAACCACAATGGCCTTGTCTATCTCAGGTCTAGCATCAGGACTTTGCCGTAGTAAAGTCCACATGAGGGTGATACACTGCAAAGTCTTTCCCAGGCCCATCTCATCAGCCATGATGCAGCCATAGGATCCTGGGATGCGTCTGCCCGTCACACACTCCCACAGAAACTTCACCCCCTAAAGGAAACATGTAAGATGTCATTTTACAAAATTGAGCAAAGGCCCAGCAATTTTATTTAGTAACTCTTACATAAACATTATTAAGCATTTATTAAGTATTCTGAAAGACCTAATTCAACAATGAATGGACCATTAATTATGATTTTTAAGAGGTTGAGAGATACCAACTACATATAGTTGGGCTCACATCTACACACAGCTCTGGAACCAAACTCTTAGAAAAGGGTTGGAATCCTTGAAATTACCGAAAGAGAGAGAGGCGAGTCGGACAGGTGTGGGGAAACTCACAAGCCACTAAAAGGCAATCTTTTGTGGAATGGAATCCAAATGGGCCATGTTCATGGCCTTTATTGCAGAAGCGTCTTCAAGGAGCTGTGGCCTGAAGGTCATTGGTGCCAGTCGCAGCGGCAACCAAAGGACGGCCATCAAGCTGAAGAGGGAGGCCTTTAGAGTTTGGCTGTCATGGAGGAGTCCGAAAGCAGCGAACAAGTACAGGATGGTCAGAAGGACCACAGCTTTTGTGGTTGCCGATGCAAAAACTGAGACATGGGAGGAATTCAAAGTGCCATGGAGAAGGACTTTCAGATGGCCAGGAGGAGGTTCTAGCAAAGTGGGTCTCATCCCAGACTGTTCTTGGTTTGGGTGGGGAACCGCTGACCCAGACTGAATATATGGTCAAGCGGTGGAAGGAGCCCTTTGAGGACATCCTTAATCCAGTCACCATGTCCGCCTTTGAGGAGGCAGAATCTAAGGACTCAGGGGGAGAGGAGCTCATTACTTGCCAGTGGGAGGAGCACCAGCAGCAGATGAGATTCACCCTGAGCTGCTGAGTGCTCTGGACATTGTGGGGTTGTCATGGTTGACAAATCTCTTCAACATAGCATGGAGGAATGAGACAACACCTGTATAGGGACAGACCAGGGTGGTGGTTCCCATTTCATAAAAAAAAAAAAAAAAAAAAAGGGGGAGATGGTAGAATGTGTTCCAACTCTCAAATGGTCACACTTCTCAGCCTCTCTGTGAAAGTTTACTCCAGGGTGTTGGAAGACAATGGAAATACCTTGAAAAAAAACATCCTTTGTGATTACATTTGACAAATAAAATGCCAACATTTATTAAACACCTATAAGTGGTGCACTGCTGGACTCAAGATGAAAGTGGAATTTTTATTTAATGTTTTTTGACAATTCAACATTTATTTTAATTGTTCCAGCACCAGGCACAACTGTGATGGCATATAAATGTTGTTAGTCTGATTTTTCTGTATGGGATATTATTAAGAACAGCGTAAGTAAACTGGTTTCGCTTCTTGCTGGCAGTTAACCGAACTTATCACCTGCTCATGAGCATGTGATGAACTAACCTTCCGTTAAAAGATCCAGCAATGCTCAATCAGATCCTCCTTTGTTACAATGAAATCTGACTTTCAGCTCAACATAGCGGGTTAAGCAGGATACCTTGCTTCAAACTCCCTGATGTCCAAACCCTAACAACCCATATGTTACCTCTTTCCCTTTCACAAGCTGACATAAGCGTCAAATAAATGTGGGTGAAGGCAGCAGGACTTTAACAGGCCGTCTTTGCTTCTCCTGTTCTGTAAAAATAGCTTTTGTTTCTTCTGTTATTGAAGTGAGCATCATGTCAGGCTGAACATCTTTGTTGTTAGCCACTGAAAGTTGGAACAATTCTACACCATAAAATAAACAACTCAGTGGTAAAACTGTGCAATTTTACAATGAAAGGAGCCCCTACTGACACCTCTAAGCATAAAAGGGACAGTTAGATCTTTTAAAGTGGGGTTCTGTGGAAAGGTTATGAACAATTAACATCTTATCTGTTGCAGATAGCTCTTTGAAGGGCCTCAAGTTTGGAGAGTTTAATTCTGATAAGCTAACCATAGATACTCTGAGCAAGGCAAAGACTAAAATGCCATTTCATGGACCATTGCACAGTTATACCAGCAGAAATCTTATGATATTCCTGCAGGATGTTGTGTACAGCAACTAGCTGTACCACTTGGTGTACAGCTAGTTGCTGTTAGCGATTGATGTAAAAAAACTGTCTAACATAAAACAGAGTCATGTAAAAATGTATAAAATAGCATTCACTAAAAGATTTAGGAGACTGGAGCTGTTTTAAAGATGCCAAGGAGCAACATTGGTCTTTGCTGTGTTCTCGCTAGCTGTTAGCTCATCAGTATAGTCAAAATTAAACTATTTCTTCAAGCTGAGATAACCTCTCATGAATTTAGTCATTTTACACTACCAGCAATCCACTATAGTCTTTGCCTCACTCAGAGTAGCCGTTGTGAGCAAAAGTAAACTCTTTTTTTCAAACTAAGGCTGTTCAAAGAGCTATCAACAACAGGTAAGACAGGTAATTGTTCATACCTTTCAGATTTGAACTATCACTTTAAGGCCAATAATTCTCAGTGACATTCCTTTATTGTAAGATTGAATAGTCTTCCAATTAAACTGTCTATATTATAATGTAGAAAATTAGGATTTTTCTTTTTTCTTGTTTGAGCCAGCTAAAACAACAATCTTGTAAGTACCTCTCTCTGATGGGGTCTAAGTACTTTTCCTAAAACTGGATCCACAACAACATGAACTGGAAGCTTTTCTCTGCAAAAGACAAAATAAATATTACAAAAATATCATGTATACCAGCCGTTCCTGGAACACCTGGTATACAAACACAATATAAACTTAAAGGAGATAATTCAAACACTGTCTGCTCCTAGAAAGTTCTATTTAAGATTTCTTTTCAGTCACAGTTCCTGATTCAGACTGAAGAACATGACATTCAAAATATTCAGTTACTTTAAACTAACAATACAATATTTTCTATTGAGGCTTTCAGTCATAAAACACAAGATTGAACAACACAGAACAATAAAACAAGAAGGGGAATACACAAAAATCAAAAATTCAGGAAATCTAATAAATTCATTAAGAAGGTCAAGAATTCCCGGAAGGAATGCATATCAGTCGTGACCCATTAAACTAAGATCATCCCAGTGGCGCCGGATTCATTTTCTAGGTGTGTGTGTGGGGGGGGGGGGGCACCAGAGTGTTTCGTCACCTTATTAATTTTACATGCATCGGATCATCGTCTAACATCAATAAAAATTGAATAATGAAACGCTTTTTCAGCTATGACTTTATGTTCCAGTATATTATTATGAATAATGATAAATAGTTAAACCAACCAACAGCTTTATAAATGACCACAATAAAAGTAAACACAGGTAAATAACATGCGCACGGGCATAGATGGAAGAATCCAACATCTGAGCAACAGGAATATACAAACGCTTGTGCGGCGGAACTAATTAAGAGCATTCGGTAT
>NC_051453.1:22900115-22906192 GCF_001649575.2 Kryptolebias marmoratus | reverse complement strand
GTGCATTGGAAAGAAAATGTCGCCACAGATGCTGTAAATACTGCATTTAGACCCGATGTGGCAATAAAATTCAGAATTCCAATGTCATTTTTGACAGAATTGTTCCAGACACGGACGTATCAGAGCCAGAGCCTTTTTTCATGTGTTAATGATCCTAACCCCGACTCCGCGCTGTCGCATCTGCAGAAACTTTTTGGTGACTGTTATGACCCTGGACTGGAGCTTTAAGAATTTGGTCCAGATCTCAATGCTGTAGGTTTTATTTGTGCTTCTGTCTCTATATAAACACAGAGACACGTTAGTCACAGTTTGTGAGAGTCGCG
Organism: Kryptolebias marmoratus; assembly: GCF_001649575.2. Lineage (NCBI taxonomy): Eukaryota > Metazoa > Chordata > Actinopteri > Cyprinodontiformes > Rivulidae > Kryptolebias > Kryptolebias marmoratus. The sequence continues at coordinate 22,905,869 of NC_051453.1, read as the reverse complement.
TGCAGTCTGTGCAGCCGTCCGGTGAGAACATGCAGCGCACTGGCAGGGCCGGAAAGTGGGGGGGCCAATGGCCCCCTGGCCCCAGTGGTTCCGGCGCCTATGGATCATCCTATAATGAGTTGTAGCTGTTTTGATCAAGCCTTATAAATGAAGTAAAGCTGGATTTTATGCAATATTATGAGATCTGTTAGCACTCAGAGTATTACTCTCAGCTACTACCACACCAAATTTTAGCTCAATGTCAGTAAGGCCATTGTCAATTAGCTGTGGTGGCCATCCTGAATCAGGGTGACTTTAAAAGTTAATTTGTTGAAGATCTACACATAGGCGTAAATCCCGGGGGGGTCAGGGGGGTCCAGACTTTTTGCCTTCCCTGTTGGCAAATAGTTTAGTCCAATGTGTAGGAGGAGCAACAGCAGCGCCAGTAACGGACACAGGCTCTGGCTGAGCCGCTTGAGGTGGGAGGAAAACTGTGTGTCACTCACTGCTGCACAAAGAACTAACTTCCAGTAAGGAGCTACTTAAAAAATAGATGTGAGACATTTTATTTGCTCCTACATCTGAGTAGGATGAAACACATTAGCAAAGAGAATCAGACTCTAGTTTTTTCTTCTCATTACTTCGGTTAAGTTATGATAAACTAGCTATGAAGCTATTTTTTATTTACTTGGTATAACATGGCTATCTTAACTCTTCTGAGTCCACAGACGCGCTGACACATCCAAGTCACATGACTGATTTAAAACGCTCTAGAGGGAAAGAGCCGCCCTCTCAGAAACTTTGTTTTAATTTTGAAAGTCCAGAATTCAAGCATTACACCAGTTTTTAAATTTTCTCGATAGGCCAAGGAAAACCAGAGTTATGATACCGTAAATTATTCATGACACATTTTTTTTTTTTTGAAAATCATTGTCACATTTGCAGCACGTTAGAGCGAGAAGCGCCAAAACCAGGTTAGGGTTAAAAAAATAAAAAAAATTTTTAAAAAAACGTGAGCGTGGGAGTGAGTTCTGAGTTTTGTGATATTTATCGTGTTTGGATTTTATAGTTAGGGTGTAGTGTGGTGTGTTTAGTGTTAAATTTAGTCAGTTTTATTGTGTTTGAGTCAAAAAAATGAGGCGATTTTTGAACGTGGAGCTCCAGTTTCTGTTGGAGGCTCCAGCCCAGAGATGACGGAAGTAGAAGCTCAGAGGCAAAAATAATAATAATAATAAAAAGAGTCTGGGACAGACAGTGAGGACTTTGTTGATTAACTAGGTTTTCCATTATTTTTTTAGAGAAGGACTACTGGAAACAGAACACGTTTTGTCTGTCTCCCTTCCAACCAAAATAATAACAAGAGACAGATTCAGATCCATATTTTGAGCATGCATCAGGATTTATTTTATAACATTTACCTGAATGATCCTGCATGAACAGGACATAGGAAATGACCAAAACTAAGAATGTGATGTGCCCCTCTGCCTTGTTTTGGACATAAACTGTTTATATGAGTGGCACAAAGGATTTATGGCAATTTATTAGCATTGCAAGTGCCTGACTTGCAACATCTATGTGAGCCGAAGGAGAGGAGAGACAGAGCAGAGCAGCTGACGGTAGATAGAGAAAAGAAAGAAGCTGCTTATATCTAACAACTTAAACGTACTGTCTTTTAAAATAACAAAATAAAATATGAATATTTTGCCTTGGTTCTTTGAGTATTAAGTTTAAGTTATGAAACCCACCTACTTCCAGGTTAATTAGTTATATCTCTTTATACACAGCTTCCAGAATGTTATTTTGTTTGTAAAATTTTTAATAAATGCCTTAATTCATAAGAAAATTACTGACACTATTGTACTGATTAATATTACTATTAAGACTACTAAATACATGCCATTTAAATTAATATTATTACTGATTATTCTGTATAGTATATGCATGCAGTTCGGATAAGCTTCCCTCTGTACATTTTGCATTACATTTCACTGTAACTTTGCCGACCCCCCTAAAAATTGTTCGTAAGAAATCTTCTTGTTTATTGTCCCCCCCCCCCAATAATGAGATGGGATTTACGCCTTTGGATCTACATTCAGCGATAGTTTTCTGAAAATCTCATCAAAATCTCTCTGGTGGATAATGAAACATTTTGCTAACAAACAGTGTTGTCTTCAACAGTTAATTCCAAACTTTTAAACAAAAATATGGTACAATGTGTATGTATTGGGGATGAAGAACAGCTACAACCAAACAGGATTTCCCCCAGAAAAGTGGCTAAACCCGGTGGTAGGTGGCCGTTCGCCAGCCAATCGCCGGCCAACCGCCAGCCGACCGTAATTTAGCAAAAAAAAAAAAAAAGATTAAAGTTGACAGAAAGTTGAAAATATGGCTATTTATTATTTGATATTGTAAGATATTTGTGCCAAATATTTACACAAATACAGTTTTACAAAAAGGCACTTTTGAAATACCTTTTTAAACAAAAATACAATTAAAATAAATACTAATTGATTGCACCAAATTTAAATCCTAATTTAAGTCACATTTACAAATAAATTTAATTTACATAAATGAAAAAGTGCAAACAAAGCACCAACACACGTCTCACTTCCAGACCAATGAATAAGAACAAACAACTGAAAAATAGAGAGATGCTGTACTGTACTGTGCATTTCTAATGCTGAATATAATAGCATAATTTTACTGTTAAACAAGGATAATATTTTCACTAAGCACAAAACATGCTTATCATATTCGGTGTTGTAAAGCCACCTGCTGAACTTCAGCTCAACTAACCATTTTTGGTTAAATTCACTTGTTCCATGTTTATTACCGTGGCTCTGACAACATGCTAACTACAGGTAGCTGAAGGAGGCTCGGCCTCAGGGCTCATTAGAGTCGCGCAGGGCTCCGCAAACAGTGCGCAGACCTGAGCGCATGCTGGAGGCGTTTATACTTGCTGCATAGGTCGCTGCAGTATTCTCCAAAAAGATTGGGGGCAGTACACTACGTAACCAGTGGAAATACAGTAAAAAGAGAGCAGATGGTTGAATGGAGCACGGCGCCCGCGGTCCAAACTAAGTTATAAAAGGTGCATGACGCGACACCACGCGGGACCTTCGCACAGGGGCGAGGACAGCGCGATTGTGTCACTAAAGCCTGGCGGCCCGCCAGGCTTATAATATGCTGGGGGAAACCCTGACCTAATTTTACTGAAATATCTGTAAAAACGGCCATGGTATAAACATTTTTGTGTTTTTTTCTAAAGTTACTTAGCTGTGGTGGCCATCTTAAATTGGACTGACTCCAAAAGTTCATTTTGATTATGTTGTGAGAGTTTCAATAAAATCCATCTAGTGGTTCATGAAATATTTTGCTAATAGACAGGCAGAGTTGACTAATAGTTAAGGGCAAAGATCTTGCACGATAGGCCTTGGGTTATATTTTCGGGATGACTCTAAGCGAACACTTGTGAACATTTGATGTACATTAAATGACTACGTTCTAAAAGTTTCATTAAAATGGGTCTGGTGGTTCATAAGGTATTTTACCACTACAGACAGACAAAAATATTAGAGCCTTTCCATTTGGTGGAAAGCAATATTTAGGACAAAAAAATAATGTTTTCTGAAAACTGATGTATTTATGGTTGCTGTGTGTCACAACATTCAACCGTTTTCCTGAACTTTTTGCTGTTGTTGTCATGTTTCTTGTGTCAGATCATGTATTGGACTTACTTGTCAGCTTTAATAAGTTCATGTGCGCTCAGAATTGGGGGCTCATACAGAACCAAGGCATCTTCTGCAAACGGATCATGGAGCGATCTCCTTACTCCAGCACGTTTCAGACCGAGCGCTCTGCCTCCCAGAGAACCTGTGAGAGATGAGTAAAAGGAGCAGTAGGACATGTTTCTGACATTAAACATAGGTATACCCGTAGGATAGAGTCAGGATTTTGTCAGGAAACAGAGGTCACACAGACAGGAATCACAGGTCACGCCGAGTAGAAACACAGGTCACATCGACAGGAAACACAGGTCACACAGAGTAGGAACACAGGTCATACAGAGTAGGAACACAGGTCACACAGAGTAGGAACACAGGTCACATTGACAGGAAACACAGGTCACACCGACAAGAAGGAAACACAGGTCACGCCGACAGTAAACACAGCTCACACATACAGGAAACACAGCTCACACAGAAAGGAAAGCTTACCTGTGTAATTAGGAATAGGAATCTTAAAAGGCTTAGAGAGAATATGTTGAATAAACGCTTCCTGCAGAAAAACGTGTTTATCAGGTTATTCTTGTTAATCTTCAGGGACATACTGATCATAAGTACAGCTGTGCTTACATGTTTGTTAGCATCCACAGCTGCAGGCCAGATGTTCAGCTGGCTCAGAGGCTTCCTGTAGGGAGAAATCTGGCTTTCTTTCATCTCATCACATTTTCTTCTCTTCTCCTGATCCAAAACAACCACAACAAACAGGAATTATCACAAACGGGTTTACTTCAGGTACTTCGGTTTCCTCCCACAGACCAAAAACATTCATGTTAGGTTCATTGGTGACTCTTAAATTGTCCCTAGGTGTGAGTTACAGTGAATGTTTTTTTATCTCGTTTGTCTCTGTGTCCCTGTGATGTACTTGTGACCTGTTCAGGGTGCCCCCCGCCTCCTGCACAGTGACTGCTGGAGATAGGCACCAGCTCCCCCCAACCCAGACTCAATAAGCAGGTAAAAGAAAATGGATGGATGGATCTTGTGCAGCGAGTTAGTGGTTGGAAATGGCAGCCACTAACAGAGCAACTTTAGGGTCAATAGCTGAAAAACTGACTGAAAAATAACTTTTGTTGTATTTGCTAAGCCCTCTTAGCTGTGGCGGCCATCTTGAATCAGATTGATTCCCAAAGTTAATCAGTTATAGATGTCCATTAAATGATTACTTTCTGAGAGTTTCATTAAAATTTGTCCAGTGGTTCATAAGATATTTTGCTAACAGACACACGAACACACACAACACGGTCAACAAACATTGTCGGCGGGTGATGACTGGGCTGTTTCATAAATAAACTATGTCAGATGAGAGGCCTTATTGTTATCTGAAACACACAAGGTGTCGGTGACAAACTGTTACCGTTTCCGGTGTCCAGTCGTCGTCTTTACTCGAAGCTCCTGCTAACTTCCGTTTAGCCACCTGACTGGGAGCTAGACTCTTCCTCTGCAAAGGTAACATTAAAGGTCACATTAAAGTCAACTAAAAGCAGAAAAACCACCGGTCACATGAAAGTCTGTGAAAACAAAAACTCCTGGTTATTTACCATAATGTCTGTTGTTTTCTCCGCGAGGTAACTAAAATGTATCCGTCATGATGCAACAAAGGTTCCTGTTCTTAAGTGCCAGGAGAAAAGGTCCGGTTCGGTCTGACGGTTCCGAGTTAACAGGATAAAGATGATCCACAAGAACACAGAGAAACCACATCCCGGCTGACGATCCTACAACCGAACCAAAACTCGCGCTAAATATCACACACAACAGTACGGCAGCCCAGAAGGCTCATCATTAGCGAGAACTTCCGGACTGAAAGGGTTCTACCCAATGACTTATATGAATAGACATGACACGCCGCTTTAAAGGCTCGGGCCGAGATGCGGCGAAAGCGGCGCCATCTTGCTACAGTATACTTAGAGGCGCAGGGCTATATAAACAATGCTGAGGACTAACGNAAATAAATTTTTTTAGTGGGTAAGATGAGCCCAATAGTGCATGTACTTTA